>NC_052170.1:5743886-5863662 GCF_902713615.1 Scyliorhinus canicula
ACTCCAGGTGTGGCCGCACTAACACCTTATACAATTGCAGCATAACCTCCCTGGTCTTAAACTCCATCCCTCTAGCAATGAAGGACAAAATTCCATTTGCCGCCTTAATCACCTGTTGCACCTGTAAACCAACTTTCTGTGACTCATGCACTAGCACACCCAAGTCTCTCTGAACAGAAGCATGCTTTAATATTTTATTGTTTAAATAATAATCCCGTTTGCTGTTATTCCTACCAAAATGGATAACCTCACATTTGTCAACATTGTATTCCATCTGCCAGACCCTAACCCATTCACTTAACCTATCCAAATCCCTCTGCAGACTTCCAGTATCCTCTGCACTTTTCGCTTTACCACTCATCTTAGTGTCATCTGCAAACTTGGACAAATTGCCCTTGGTCCCCAACTCCAAATCATCTATGTAAATTGTGAACAATTGTGGGCCCAACACGGATCCCTGAGGGACACCACTAGCTACTGATTGCCAACCAGAGAAACACCCATTAATCCCCACTCTTTGCTTTCTATTAATTAACCAATCCTCTATCCATGCTACTACTTTACCCTTAATGCCATGCATCTTTATCTTATTCAGCAGCCTTTTGTGTGGCACCTTGTCAAAGGCTTTGTGGAAATCCAGATATACCACATTGGACTCAATTTGATTGATTGCCTGGTGGACAATGAATTGTCCCAAAAAGCCGTACTCTTCCCGGTAATAGATGGTGATTGGATGCTATGCCAGGGGACCTGGGCAAATTACTCTGCAGTAAAACCATTCCAGGCTGCGAACAGAGACTTTAACCCTGAGGCTCGCTGTGAAGGAAGCTGTGCTTAAAAACCCACAACCTGAAACAAAAACGTTTTCCTTTTACTTATGATTTTCCCCCTTTTCCTCCCCTCTGTGTTTTGAGTGTGTGTAGAGGATGGGACAATCCCAGAGGAGGGGCAAGCTAAAGTGAGGGATTAGGAATTAGATGAATTAACCAGTTGTATTTCCTGCATACATCATGATCGTTCTTGTTATAAATAAACAGTAATTTTGTTTACATTTACAAACCTGGTGACTGCCAAGGGTCAAAGATTTTGGGTATTTTTTATAACAATTATTGGTTAATTCACTTGTATTGTGACTCCAGGTTAAGTGGGCTGGAATTGACCCAGGTGGTCATAACACACAGACACACACACACCTCTCTGATATCTGTGCATGCCCACAACCCTCTGACCTTAACACTCACATACCTCTTTAATATATAAACATATACACCAGTCTGATATCCACATACACAGACACACACCTCTGATATCTACAAACCCACCACTCTGATATCTACACACGTCTGATATCTACACACACACCACTCTGATATTCACACACACACCACTCTGATATCCATGCACACACCACTCTGATATCTACACACACCACTACGATATCCATGCACACACCACTCTGATATCTACAAACAAACCACCCTGATATCTACACACACACCACTCTCATATTCACACACACACCACTCTGATATCCATGCACACACCACTCTGATATCTACACACACCACTACGATATCCATGCACACACCACTCTGATATCTACAAACAAACCACCCTGATATCTACACACACACCACTCTCATATTCACACACACACCACTCTGATATCCATGCACACACCACTCTGATATCCATGCACACACCACTCTGATATCTACACACACCACCCTGATATTCACACACACACCACTCTGATATCCATGCACACACCACTCTGATATCTACACACACCACTACGATATCCATGCACACACCACTCTGATATTCACACACACACCACTCTGATATCCATGCACACACCACTCTGATATCTACACACACCACTACGATATCCATGCACACACCACTCTGATATCTACAAACAAACCACCCTGATATCTACACACACACCACTCTGATATTCACACACACACCACTCTGATATCCATGCACACACCATTCTGATATCTACACACACACCACTACGATATCGACACGCATACACCATTCTGATGTCACACACACCACTCTGATATCTACACAAACACCTCTGATATTCACACACACACCACTCTAATATCCATGCACACACACCACTCTGATATTTACACACACCACTCTGATATCCACACATACACACCAAACTGATATGCACACACACCTCTGATATCCACACACACCACTCTGATATTAACTCGCACATACCATTCTGATATCTACACACACACACCTCTGACATACACACACTCACACATACACACACCTCTCTGATATACACACACTCACACATACACACACCTCTCTGATATACACACACCCACACATACATACGCCTCTCTGATATCCACACAACCAACATACACACACCCTGATATTGACACAGCTACACATACAAACACCTCTCTGATATACGCACACATACACAGACCTCTCTGATATCTACACACACACAAACACCCAAACCTTGATATCTACACACCCACATACACACACATCCCAGTATCCCCACACCCACACACCTCTCTGATAGCCACACACACATCCACACACCTCTCTGATAGCCACACACACATACACACACCTCTCTGATAGCCACACACACATACACACATCTCTCTGATAGCCACACACACATACACACATCTCTCTGATAGCCACACACACATACACACACCTCTCTGATATACACACACACATACACACATCTCTCTGATAGCCACACACACATACACACACCTCTCTGATAGCCACACACACATACACACATCTCTCTGATAGCCACACACACATACACACACCTCTCTGATATACACACACACATACATACACCTCTCTGATATACACACACACATACACGCACCTCTCTGATATCTGCACACCTGTAGATACACACACCTGTGATATCCACACATCCACACATACATACACCTCTCTGATATACGCACTCACATACATACACCTCTCTGATATACGCACACGCATACACACACCTCTCTGATATACGCACTCACATACACACATCTCTCTGATATACGCACACACATTCACACACCACTCTGATATCCACACACCCACACATACAAACACCTCTCTGATATACGCACACTCATACAGACCACTCTGATATCCACACATACTTCTCTGATCTCCACCCACATTCAAGCACACAGTCCTGATATCCACACACACAGAACCCTGTGGGCTTCACACACACACACCTCCCTGATATTCATACATACCCACAATTCTCTGATCGCAACACACACACATCTCTTTAATATCCACACACACTAAACGGATATTCACACATTGACACCACACTACTACCAACACACACACCACTCGGATACCACCCCCCACACACACACACACCCCACTCTGATATCCACACACACACCACTCGGATACCACCCTCCCCCCCCGCCCCCCACACACACACACACCACTCGGATACCACCCTCCACACACACACACACCACTCGGATACCACCCTCCACACACACACACACCACTCGGATACCACCCCCCACACACACACACACCTCCCTGATATTCATACATACCCACAATTCTCTGATCGCAACACACACACATCTCTTTAATATCCACACACACACACTAAACGGATATTCACACATTGACACCACACTACTACCAACACACACACCACTCGGATACCACCCCCCACACACACACACATCCCACTCTGATATCCACACACACACCACTCGGATACCACCCTCCCCCCCCGCCCCCCACACACACACACACCCCACTCTGATATCCACACACACACCACTCGGATACCACCCCCCACACACACACACACACCACTCGGATACCACCCCCCACACACACACACACACCCCACTCTGATACCACCCCCCTCTCCACACACACACACCCCACTCTGATATCCACACACACACCACTCGGATACCACCCCCCTCTCCACACACACACCCCACTCTGATACCACCCCCCTCTCCACACACACACACCCCACTCTGATATCCACACACACACCACTCGGATACCACCCCCCACACACACACACACACCCCACTCTGATATCCACACAGACACCACTCGGATACCACCCCCCTCTCCACACACACACCCCACTCTGATATCCACACACACACCACTCGGATACCACCCCCCTCTCCACACACACACACCCCACTCTGATATCCACACACACACCACTCGTATACCACCCTCCCCCCCCGCCCCCCACACACAGACACCCCACTCTGATATCCACACACACCAAGCTGATATTCACACACACACCCCACTCAGATATCCACACAGACACCACTCGTATACCACCCCCCCCCACACACACACACCCCACTCTGATATCCACACACACCAAGCTGATATTCACACACACACCCCACTCTGATATCCACACACACCAAGCTGATATTCACACACACACCCCACTCTGATATCCACACATACACCCCTCTCTTCTATCCACCCACACACCCCTTTTATATTGACACACACCTCCCTAATATCTACACACACATGCACCCCCCTGATATCCACACACACACATACACACCTCTCTGATATCCACACACCCACATATACACAGACCTCCCTGGTATCCACATACACCCCGCCCTAATATCCACATACACCAGCATACACGGACACACACCTCTCTGATACACACACACTGGGAATGTCAAATCCTGGTGTGATGTTTTCTTTGGAGATTTCATCATGGAATATTTGAACGTGTGATATTTATCCACTGTTTAGTAATGCTATTTACCTTAGCTGAATAACTCAGAATCATTAAGCTCAGTTCAAATAGTTGACTTTTTATTCCATAGTGAGATGATTAGCATCAAAGAAGATGCGCAGCACAGAGAGATTTTAAGATAGGTAAGGTTCAAATAAAATGTCGATATTTCTACAGATCTGATTCAATGGGAGACATCACCGATTCAAAAAAAATATCATTACCATGGGGAAGATGCTGGTTCAGCACAGGGCTAAATCGCTGGCTTTGAAAGCAGGCCAGCAGCACGGTTCAATTCCTGTATCAGCCTCCCTGAACAGGCGCCGGAATGTGGCGACTAGGGGCTTTCCACAGTAACTTCATTTGAAGCCTACTTGTGACAATAAGCGATTTCCATTTCATTTCATTTTTCAGCTGCAAATAATGCTCTCATCACGATTATTTTTAAATAATATAATAAGATATCAATACAATACAGCCAAGGGCAAACCCATTTCCTGACTCACACGCTCAACGGCTTGAGGCTCAATCCTGCCGGAAACCTGAATTGCTCAACAGTGTATACCACGGAACACAAACTACACACTGCCATGAATTCTCCCCCAGAGAATGTTTCTCTCTCTCTCTCTCCCAGTTTGTGTTTCTCTCTCTCAGTTTGCGTTTCTCTCTCTCCCAGTTTGTGTTTTTCTTTCTCTCTCTCAGTTTGTGTTTCACTCTCGCTCTCTGTTTGTTTCTCTCACTCTCTCACTCTTCCAGCTTGTGTTTCTCTCTCTCAGTTTGCGTTTCTCTCTCTCTCCCAGTTTGTGTTTTTCTCTCTCTCTCTCAGTTTGCGTTTCTCTCTCTCTCTCCCAGTTTGTGTTTTTCTCTCTCTCTCAGTTTGTGTTTTTCTCTCTCTCTCAGTTTGTGTTTTTCTTTCTCTCTCTCAGTTTGTTTCCCTCACTCTCTCACTCTTCCAGTTTGTGTTTCTCGCGCTCTCCCCCAGTTTGTGTTTCTCGCGCTCTCCCCCAGTTTGTGTTTCTCGCGCTCTCCCCCAGTTTGTGTTTCTCGCGCTCTCCCCCAGTTTGTGTTTCACTAACACCTATGCGGGCTGAACCAAACACACACTCGCAGGCGTTGACACACCCGGCGGGATTCTCTTAGGCCGGAGCCGGGCCGGAGAATCGCTGCGACCGGTGCGAATCGCGCCATGCCGCCCCGATGCCGGGACGCGATTCTCCGCAGAGCAGCGCCAATGGCACCGGCACGGTCGCAGCGTGGCCACGGTATGCGGCCCCCTGCCGATTCTCGGCCCGGGATGGGCCAAGCGGCCGTAACAAAAAAGCCGAGTCCTGCCGGCGCTGTCCACGCGTGGTCTTACCCGGCGGGACCTCGGTGTGGTAGGGTCCGAGGGTGGCCTGTGGGGGGAGGGGGGTCCGACCCCAGGGGGGCCTCCGCTGTGGCCTGGCCCGCAATCGGGGCCCACTAATCGGCGGGCCGGCCTCTCGGGCTGGGGGGGCCTCCTTTCTCCCGCGCCGCCCCCTGTAGCCGAGTGCCGGCATTGGCGCCAGTGGCACTGCGCATGAGCGGATCCCGCGGCGCCCAGTTGACGTCGGGATCAGCAGCTGGAGCGGTGTGAACCGCTGCAGTGTCCGTGCTGGCCGGGGCCAGAATTGCTGATCCTGAGGCCGCGTTGACGCCGTCGGGAAACTCAACGGCGTTTATGACGGCGTCAACATTAAGCCTCAGGATCAGAGAATCCCGCCCGCCGTATCAGGGGCATGGACAGAGCGGATAGTCAGATGTTTGTTCCCAGAGTGGAAGAGTCAATCACTAGGGGGCCTAGGTTTAAGGTGCGAGGGGCAAGGTTTAGAGGAGATGTACGAGGCAAGTTTTTAAACACAGAGGGTAGTGGGTGCCTGGAACTCGCTGCCGGAGGGAGGTATTGGAAGCAGGGACGATAGTGACCTTTAAAGGGCATCTTGACAAATATACAAATAGGATGGGAATGGAGGGATACGGACCCAGGAAGGGTAGGCGTTTTAGGTCAGAGGGGTAGCATTGTCGATGCAGGCTTAGAGGGTCGAAGGGCTGTAATTTTCTTCGTTCTTTGCTCTTGAGCCAGCAAAGTACGGCCTCGTTTTGTGTCGTATCATTTTTTAATTCTATTCTCAAGAAGAAACAAAGAACAAAGAACAAAGAAAAGTACAGCACAGGAACAGGCCCTTCGACCCTCCAAGCCTGTGCCGACCATGCTGCCCGTCTAAACTAAAGTCTTCTACATTTCCTGGGTCCGCATCCCTCTATTCCCATCCTATTCATGTATTTATCAAGATGCCCCTTAAACTTCACTATCGCCCCTGCTTCCACCACCTCCTCCGGCAGCGAGTTCCAGGCACCCACTACCTTCTGTGTGGAAAAAACCAGCCTCGTACATCTCCTCTAAACCTTGCCCCTCGCACCTTAAACCTAGGCTCCCTAGTAATTGACCTCTCTACCCTGGGAAAAAGCCTCTGACTATCCACTCTGTCTATGCCCCTCGTAATTTTGTAGACCTCGATCAGGTCGCCCCTCAACCTCCATCGTTCCTGTGAGAACAAACCAAGTTTAAACGTCAAACATAGATCCCGAATGTAAATCCATTCCGAACAAGATATCTTCGGAACTCCCTGCAACATGCACTGTGAATTTCATTTTGTCGATCGCCAACCTCCCTGTTGCCAATTTAGGCACAGTGGCGCAGTGGTTAGCACTGCTGCCTCACAGTGTTGGGTAAACGGGTTCCATTTCCGGCTTGGGTGACTGTCTGGGCGGAGTCTGCACCTTCTCCCCCGTGTCTGCGTGGGTTTCCTCCGGGTGCTCCGGTTTCCTCCCACAGTGCAGTGATGCACAGGTCAGATGGATTGGCCGCGCAAAATACCCCATAGTGTCCAGGCATGCGTAGATTAGGTTAAGTGATTATTGGGATGGGGTGGGTAAGGTGGCCTGGGTCGGGTGCTCTTTCAGAGGGTTGCTGCAGACTCGATGGGCCGAATGGCCTCCTTCTGCACTGTAGGGATTCTATGATCCAATGATACTCTGAAATGCCCTGGCGCCCTATTAGAATAGAGACATCGCAAGCCCCAAGGTAAAGCCAATGACTGGGAAATTGATCTGGACATCACAGAGGCGTTGTCGCTGTAATGTGCTACAATTCTGTTTGGTCAGCAGACCTGCCAATGAATTCAAACCAGTTCTGATCGATTCGAGACAATTCTGGGAGCTGGCTTCTGCAAAGTCCGTGTTTCAGTAAAACAATGATCTATCGTCACAGGGAAATGGGTGACAAGGACATTAAAGATCCGCCCTCAGTTTCTATCTGAACTCCAAGCTGATCTCCAGTCTGAGACCCCGCTGTCAGTTCCTGCTCAGGGACCATTAGAAAAATGGGACTTGAATTAAGTGTTACTTTTCACGACCTGCTGACGCCTACGCGCTGTTTCCTGCTGCAAACGCGATGGATTTTACATTACATCTTAAAATACAGTTATCAACTAATTCATCAAGTTGTTAAGATTAATTAATTGGCTGTACGATTAATTGACAGAATTAACAGCATGTACCTTTGAAGCAGACCCATGCACCATTAATATCTTCAGAATACACGTAGTGATTTTCTGTAAGTGTGTGGGTGTGTGTGGGTGTGTGTATGTGCCCATGTAGGGATTTAATGTGTGTGGATATAGGGATTTTGTGTGTCTGTATACACATAGGCATTTTGTTTGTATGTGTGTGTGTGAATTAATGCACATGTAGGGATTGCGCGTGTGTGTGTGTGTGTGTGTGTGTGTACACGTAGGGATTTTGTGTGTTTGTGTACACGTAGGGATTTTGTGTGTGTGTGAATGTATGTGTAGGGATTATGTATGTATACATAGGATTTTGTATGTGTGTGGGTGCGCGTAGGGATTTTGTATGTTTGTACACGTAGGGACATTGTCTGTGTGTGTGTATGTACCTGTAAGATACATACACACACACGGCCGGCGTGAGTCGGCGCATGCGCATGCGCGGGGGCGCCAGTGTGTGCTGGCAGCATTCCCGCGCCTGCGCAGAGGGCTTCGCTTCTTCACCGGGAATGGCGGAGGACCACAGCCTCCGGTGCGGAACAATAGAGTGCCCCCATGGCACAGACCCGCCTGTGGGTCGGTGGGCCCCGACCAGGCTACCGTGGGGGCACCTCCCGGGGCCAGATCCCCCCATGCCCCCCCAAGAACCCCGGAGCCCGCCCGCACCGCCAGGTCCCGCCGGTAAGGGACCTACTCTAATGTACGCCGGCAGGATTGGCAACAGGCAGCCGGGACTTTGACCCATCGCGGGTTGGAGATTTCCGACAGCCGCGGGGCCCATTGAGTCGTGCCGGACCCCGCCATTCTCCGAGGCGGGCTGCGCGACTCACGCCGGGGCAGTTTTTGAGGGGGCGGGAGAATTAGGAGGACAGCGGGGGCGGGATTCACGCTGACCCCCGGCGATTCACCCACTCGTGTGTGTGTGTGTCTATACACGGAGGGATTTTGTTAACTGTCCACAACACCATCAGCATCGAATCCTGATAAAGGCATCCATTCGTCTGGCAAGAACTGTTGGATTTGGTCTTGGATTTTAAAGTTACTGAGACATTCATAGAAAGATAGAAAATAGGAGAGGGAGTAGGCCATTCAGCCCCTCGAACATGCTCTGCCATCCGAATGGTTCAGCTGATACTCGTAAGTTCGATTGGAGCTCCCTGTTTACCAAAATGATTTGCGGGACAATAAATCGCCCAGTTGCCACACCTTAGAGGTACTATTCTCCAATGGTTTCCATCGCCAAATTCATCATTAAAACTAAGCGTGGTCCAGTGGGTAGCAGTCTCGCCTACCGGTCAGGTTGTGAGTCCATGGAGCCCGTGCTCCAGGCTGCCACGCCCAGAGTGCAGGAGAGCGACGCTGACAGGAGAGCTGCGCTGACAGGAGAGCTGCGCTGACAGGGGAGCTGCGCTGACAGGAGAGCTGCGCTGACAGGAGAGCTGCGCTGACAGGGGTACATATCAGGTTGACATTAGAGATTCGCACAAGGTGCTATTTCACAGAGGAGCAGGCAACCCCCCCCCCCCCCCCCCCCCCCCCCCCCCCCACCACCCCGGCGTCCTGGCCAGCACTAATCCCTCAATCGGCAACACAGCAGGGCATGTTTCCGGTTCACGTACTGCACGGCTGTTTGAGGGAGCTTTCTGCGAACAAATTGGTTGCTGTGTTTCCTGCATTATAACGGGTGATGTTGGCCAGAATCCTCCAGCCATTTCACCCCCCCTCCCCGGCGGGAACGTCCCGACCTGCCGATGACGAACCCCATTGCGGTTTCCCGGCGGCTGGGGGTGCACCCAATGGGAAGCCTCATCGACAGCGGTGGGACCAAATCATCCAACGGCCGGCCAATAGCAGGCCGCCCCCTTCCGCCGCGGAACGTGCCACGTTGTGGGGGAGGGAGGGGGGGGGGGTGGGCGTGGAAAATACCGTCCATTCGAACAAAAAGACACTCAATTGACAAGTACTTTGGGGACCTTGTGAGATCATGAATGATGCCGAGAGCGGGATTCTCCGTCCCGCCAGACCTGTTTCCAGGTGCGGGTCACCCCCATCGAGAGCGGGATTCTCCGTCCCGCCAGACCTGTTTCCAGGTGCGGGTCACCCCCGTCGAGAGCGGGATTCTCCGTCCCGCCAGACCTGTTTCCAGGTGCGGGTCACCCCCGTCGAGAGCGGGATTCTCCGTCCCGCCAGACCTGTTTCCAGGTGCGGGCCACCCCCGTCGAGAGCGGGATTCTCCGTCCCGCCAGACCTGTTTCCAGGTGCGGGTCACCCCCGTCGAGAGCGGGATTCTCCGTCCTGCCAGACCTGTTTCCAGGTGCGGGCCACCCCCGTCGAGAGCGGGATTCTCCGTCCCGCCAGACCTGTTTCCAGGTGCGGGTCACCCCCGTCGAGAGCGGGATTCTCCGTCCCGCCAGACCTGTTTCCAGGTGCGGGTCACCCCCGTCGAGAGCGGGATTCTCCGTCCCGGCAGCCGGCCAATGGGGTTTCCCATTATGGGCGCCCCCACACCGTCGGGAAATCCGAGGGCTTGAGTGCGTTGCCGGAGAAACACCGCTGATGGTGAATCCCGCTCACTATATATATATATATATATATATGTAAAAAAACATTTTTATATATATAGCCACAGCAGGAGTGTCTGAGGAAATTATGATGTGGAGCACGAAATGGTGCATGTCACTCATGTCCTAATTTCCTCACACTCCGGCTGTATCATATTGACCTATCACTACACTGCCTGAGTCTCCAGCAGATTCAGGCCGATTATGTGATCCTGTCAGATGAGGGGCACGTTTTGTTACCTGTGCGGTAGGTAACATGTGCGACTCAAACCTTGGTGAGTGATGAGGTCTTCTGAATCTTGATGAAGAAGACTCGAACTCGTCCAGTAGTAACAAAAGGTTTATTGAGTAACTATAACAATAAATGCATGAGTTCTTTACTTTAACTTTGATACTAGTGATAAGGTTAACAAGTTCTAACGATGGTAACTATACTTAACTCCACTAGCCATCTGAACTAATCTGCTGTTGCCCTTGTCACAGTGCACCCAAGAGAGAGAGAGAGACCCAATGTGGTTGCCTTTTATACCCCTGTTGGGCCAGCTCTTTAGTGATTGTCTGGCGCTACAGATTACACATTAACCCCTTGTGTACATGCACATATCGAGATCACTACAGGGCACACGTATAGAATCCCTACCGTGCAGAAGGAGGCCATTCGGCCCATTGAGTCGGCACAGACCCTCTGAAAGAGCACCCTACCTAGGCCCACTCCCCCGCCCTATCCCCGTAACCCCACCTAACCTGCACATCTTTGGACTGTGGGAGAAAACCGGAGCACCCGGAGGAAACCCACGCAGACACGCGGAGGATGTGCAGACTCCGCACAGACAGTGACCCAAGCCGGAATTGAACCCGGGACCCTGGGGCTGTGAAGCAGTAGTGCTAACCACTGTGCTGCCGTGCTCCCCCCCCCCCCCCCCCCCTCAGAAATCTGTTCCAAAACGAATTGACGGGAGAATTGAATGGGAAACTAGGTAAGAAAACAAAGCAGATAGAGAATGGGAGAGCGGATGGCCAGAGGAGAGAGGTTTCAAACGGAACGAGGAGAAGGGAACAGCAGCAAATCAGGAAGGGACGTAGGGACTGACGCGAAATGGCGGGTGGATTAAAATCTTACCCCTGCTGCAACCCCAAACCGTGAGGAAGGGAGGGAGTGAATATCGCCACGGACAGGTCGGACGTTGAAAAGGAAGCATTGAACAGGCTGAGTGACCCACTTCCACCCAGGGAGAGGAGTGCTCGAGTTTGGGATTATCTTTCAGCTGGGGAACAGGTTGAGTTCAGCGTCAAGGACAAGTTACGGAACAATAACTGGCGAACTGGGAAAGAACGATTTGCAAGGGCTGGCAATGGGAGGGGGCAAGCTCAACGTGGTCACCAATCGGCCGAGAGGAAAGGCAGGGAAAATGATTTGACACAGAGGATTTACTGAAACGTAGACGTGCCCCTCCGGAAGGACAAAGGCAGGCACACTTAATAGCTTCTAAAAGGGATGCGGATCGATATTGCAGAGGATGTGGAGAGGATGATAAGGCCACGAGGCTAAGTGGGTATCTCTTTCAGAGAATCAGGCACTCAGCCCTCCTTGTGTATCGGAAAATTATATTCCATATCCTGCAAATCCGGGACTGCACATCCTCCTCCTAATCATGCTAAGCTTCATAATCCTCTCGGGTGCATGTCAATATTAACAAAATAAAGCTCGTGGGCTGGATTCTCCTGGCCGGCGCTCCCTCTCCGGCAGCGAGTTTCCACCACCTCCCGATGGAATTCCCATTGTGGCCCGCCGGGGATCCCACGGGAGTGGGTACGCTGCCAGCACAAGGGAGGAGAATCCAGCCCCCTATCTATCCCCCCAATATTGCTGGTGGTCATGCCTCACACAACTTCTCACTTTGAAAACATTTATTAACTTTTAAGCATTTCAAGAGATTTTTTTTTAACTTTCCTCAATTTTTTCCCAAATTAATTCCCAGGCTCAGTTAATAATAATAATCTTTATCAGTGTCACAAGTAGGCTTACATTAACACTGCAATGAAGTTACTGTGAAAATCCCCTCGTCGCCACATTCTGTCGCCTGTTTTTTGGGTACACAGAGGGAGAATTCAGAATGTCCAATTCACCTCTCAGCATGGGTGGGTTTCTCCGACCCCCGCCGGGCCGGAGACTCGCTGGGGGGGCGGCGTGAATCCCGCCCCGCCGCTGGCTGCCGGATTCTCCGGCGCCGGTTGTTCGGCGGGGGCAGGAATCACGCCACGCCGGTCAGGGGCCGTTGATAGCGGGACCCCCCCACCCCGGCGATTCTCCGGCCCGCGATGGGCCGAGTGGCCGCCCGTTTTCGGCGGGACCTGGCTCTGTGGGCGGCCTGCGGGGCCGTCAGGGGGGAAGCGAGGGGATATGGCACTGGGGGGAGGGGGGGGGGGGGCACAGTGGCCTGGCCCGCGATCGGGGTCCACTGATCCGCGGGCAGGGCGCTGCCGTGGGGGCACACTTTCCCTCCGCGCCGCCCAGTGTAACAGTCCGCCATGGCCGGCGCGGAGAAGAGACCCCCCTGAGCAAGCGCTGGGCTGACACCAGCACATGGTTGGCACGGTGCCAAGCCCTTCGGCGCCGGCTGATGCGACGCCAACCCCGCCAATGCCGGCCTAGCCCCTGAAGGTGCGGAGGATTCTGCACCTTCCAGGCGACCCGAGGCCGGAGTGGTTCACGCCACTCCTCAGCGCTGGGACCCCCCGCCCCGCCGGGTAGGGGAGAATCCCGCCCCCCCATCTTTCATTGAAGGATAATAGAATCACGACCGCTGGAGAATTCCGGCCAATATATTGGAAATTCGTCTCATCGTCCTCTTTGGACTGTGGCTATTGACCAATTTATCCCACTCTTCCAAGAACCATTCTCCATGAGCCTGAGAGCAGATAGTTTGCTGCTTGATAATGGGGACAGGTTTATGGTATCCAAGGAACCTCCTGTCCCGTTTTCTCTCTCCACCCCTCTGTATCTCTGCCTGTTTCCTTGGAAAAGGTGCAGTTCCCGCTCTCCTACCCTGCTGTTTGCTATGATAAAACATGGCCATGCATGAACAGCTCTTCCGACAATGTGAGGGCTTTATGGGCCATATGGCCCAGTCACACACCAGCTGGTTCAGGTGGCTGCTTAACCTCTGGAACAGCGGCAAATTCAGTATTTTCTTCAGATACAAAATGGGTGAGCCAGTGTGTGTGTGTGTGTGTACATGTGTGTGAATGTGTGTGAGTGCGAGTGTATGTGTACATGTGTGAGTGTATTTGAGTACGAGTGTGTGTGCATGAGTATGTTGTTATGTGAGTGTGCTCGTGTGCGTGTATGAGTGTGTTTGTCTATGTGTGTATGTGTGTGCGTGAATGTGCGAGTGTGAAAGTGTGAGTGAATGTGTATGAGTGTGTCTGTGAGTGTCTGTGAGTGCGTGTGTGTGTGTTTGTCTATGTGTGTGAATGTGTGAGTGTGAATGTGCGAGTGTATGAGTGTGTGCGTGAGTGTGCACGAGTGTGTGTGAGTGTGTGTGTGCCTGTAGTGCATATGTGTGCAAATGCCATTTGAGAATCAGATAGGTTGACAGGAGAAAGACTTTCGACCCTAAACGTTCCCACCTCATTTGTACCAGGGCTTAGAGGGTTGGGTATTTAGAGAGTTGGGGTATTTAGAGAGTTGGGGTATTTAGAGAGTTGGGGTATTTGGAGAACATAGAACATAGAACGTAGAACTGTACAGCACAGTACAGGCCCTTCGGCCCACAATGTTGTGCCAAACTAGTCTGAAACTAAGATCATATCAACCTACTCCCAATCATTCTAGTGCACTCCATATGCCTATCCACAATACTCCAAATGTGGCCTAACCAAGGTCTTGTACGGTTGCAACATAACCTCACTGCTCTTAAACTCAATCCCCCTGTTAATAAATGCTAACATACTATAGGCTTTCTTCACGTCTCTATCCACTTGGGTGGCAACTTTCAGAGATCTATGGACATGAATTCCGAGATCTCTCTGCTCCTCCACATTCCTCAGAACCCTGCCGTTAACCCTATAATCCGCATTCAAATTTGTCCTACCAAAATGAACCACCTCACACTTATCAGGGTTAAACTCCATCTGCCACTTTTCAGCCCAGCTCTGCATCCTATCAATGTCTCTTTGCAGCCTACAGCAGCCCTCCACATTATCCACTACTCCACCAATCTTGGTGTCATCAGCAAATTTACTAACCCAACCTTCAACTCTATCATGCAAGTCATTGATAAATATCACAAATAGCAGAGGACCTAGCACTGATCCCTGTGGTACACCGCTGGTAACTGGTCTCCAGTCTGAAATTTTTCCATCCACCACCACCCTCTGTCTTCTATGTGATAGCCAGTTACTTATCCAATTGGCCAAATTTCCCTCTATCCCACATCTCCTTACTTTCTTCATGAGCCAACCATGGGGCACCTTATCAAACGCCTTACTAAAATCCATGTATACGACATCAACTGCTCTACCTTCATCTACACACTTAGTTACCTCCTCAAGGAATACAATCAAACTTGTGAGGCAAGACTTACCCCTCATAAATCCGTGCTGACTATCCTGGATTCAGCTGTATCTTTCGAAATGATCATAAACCCTATCCCTCAGGACCCTTTCCAATAATTTACCTATGACCGAAGTGAGACTAACCGGCCTATAATTCCCAGGGTTATACCTATTCCCTTTCTTAAACAAGGAGACAACATTCACCTTTCTCCAGTCTTCTGGCACTATTCCTGTAGACAGTGAGGACATAAAGATCAAAGCCAAAGGCTCTGCAATCTCATCCCTCGCCTCCCAAAGAAACCTAGGATATATCCCATCAGGCCCAGGGGACTTATCAATCCTCAGGCTTCTCAAAATTTCTAACACATCTTCCTTCTGAACATCTACCTCCTCCAACCTACCAGCCTGTATCACACTATCCTCTTCAACAACATGGCCCCTCTCCTTTGTGAACACTGAAGAAAATTATTCATTTAGGGCCTCTCCTATATCTTCAGACTCCATGCACACGTTCCCACTACTGTCCTTGACCAGCCCTAACTTCACCTTGGTCATTCTTTTATTCCTCACATAAGTGTAAAAAGCCTTGGGGTTTTCCTTGATCCTACCCACCAAGGACTTCTCATGCCCCCTCCTAGCTCTCCTAAGCCCTTTCTTGAGTTCCTTCCTAGCTATCTTGTATCCCTCAAGTGCCCTAACTGAACCTTGTTTTCTCATCCTTACATAAGCCCCCTTCTTCCTCTTGACAAGACATTCAACCTCTTTTGGAAACCATGGTTCCCTCACACGGCCATTTCCTTCCTGCCTGACAGGGACATACATATCAAGGACATGCAGTATTTGCTCCTTGAACAAGCTCCACATCTCAATTGTGCCTATCCCTGACAGTTCCTGTTTCCATCTTATGCTCCCCAATTCTTGCCTAATCACATCATAATTATCCTTCCCCCAGTTATAAACCTTGCCCTGCCGTATGTTCCTATCCCTCTCCATTGCTATCGTGAAAGTCACCGAATTGTGGTCACTATCTCCAAAGTGCTCTCCCACAACTAAATCTAACACTTGGCCCGGTTCATTACCCAGTACCAAATCCAATGTGGCCCCGCCTCTTGTCGGTCTATCCACATATTGTGTGAGGAAACTCTCCTGCACACACTGGATAAAAACAGCCCCATCCAAACTATTCGAATTATAGTGGTTCCAATCCATATTTGGAAAGTTAAAGTCACCATGACAACTACCCTGTGACTACCGCACCGATCCAAAATCTGCATTGCAATCTTTTCCTCGCCATCTCTGTTACTGTTTGGGGGCCCATGGAAAACTCCTAACAATGTGACCGCTCCTTTCCTATTTCTAACTTCAGCCCACACTACCTCAATAGACAGATCCTCCTCAAACTGCCTTTCTGCAGCCATTATACTATCCTTGATTAACAATGCTATTCCTCCACCTCTTTTACCACCTTCCCTAATCTTACTGAAACATCTAAACCTCAGAACCTCCAACAACCATTCCTGCCCCTGTTCTATCCATGTCTCCGTAATGGCCACTACATCGTAGTCCCAGGTACCAATCCATGCTTCAAGCTCACCAACCTTATTCCTGATGCTCCTCGCATTGAAGTGGACACACTTCAAACCACCTTCATGCCTGCAGGTCCACTCTTGTGACCTTGGTACCTTCCTCAGTACTGCACTACCCTCAACTCCCTGAACTCCAGCAACGCTATCTCCTGGACTCCAAATCAGTTTCCTATCCCCCTGCCAAATTAGTTTAAACCTTCCCAAAGAGCTGCAGCAAATTTCCCTCCCAGGATATTGGTGCCCCTCTGGTTCAGGTGTAACCCGTCCTGTTTGTACAGGTTCCACCTTCCCCAGAATGTGCTCCAATTATCCAAGTAACTGAAACCCTCCCTCCTACACCATCCCTGCAGCCATGTGTTTAACTGCACTCTCTTCCTGTTCCTCACCTCCCTCCTACACCATCCCTGCAGCCACGTGTTTAACTGCACTCTCTCCCTGTTCCTCACCTCGCTCGCACGTGGCACTGGCAGAAAACCAGAGATGACAACATGGTCTGTCCTGGCTTTCAGCTTCCACCCTAGCTCCCTGAATTCCTGTTTTACATCCCTGTCCCTTTTCCTACCTATGTCGTTGGTACCGATGTGCACCACGACTTGTGGCTGCTCCCCCTCCCCCTTAAGGATCCTGAAAACACGATCAGAGACGTCATGGACCTTGGCGCCCGGGAGGCAACACACCATCCGTGAGCCTCTAGTGTTGCCACAGAACTGCCTATCTGTATCTCTAACTATAGAGCAGGGGTGGGCAAACTACGGCCCGCGGGCCGCATGCGGCCCGCCAAAGGCATTTCTGCGGCCCACCAAGTCATTAAAAAAAAAAAAAAAAAAATTTTTTTTTTTTTTTAAAAAAAAAAATTTTTTTTTTAAAGGTTAATGGGTGGGGGGGGCTGTTGGGTTACTTACTGGTATAGGGTGGATACGTTTACTTGAGTAGGGTGATCATTGCTTGGCACAACGTCGAGGGTCGAAGGGCCTGTTCTGTTCTGTACTGTTCTATGTTCTATATGAGGCGCCCAGAATCATAACCGGGTGACGTAATTATTTTACTTAATATACTATGCGGCCCTTTGTGAATTGTGAATTTCTGAATGCGGCCCTTGCACGGAAAAGTTTGCCCACCCCTGCTATAGAGTCTCCAATAACTAATGCTCTCCTGCTCCCCCCCCCCTTCCCTTCTGAGCCACAGGGACAGACTCAGTGCCAGAGACCTGGTCAACATGGCTTACCTCTGGTAGGTCCCCCCCCCCCCCCCAACAGTATCCAAAACGGTATACCTGTTATTGAGGGGAACAACTGCAGAGTATCCCTGTACTGATTGCTTCTTCCCCCTCCTTTTAAACCTCACCCAGCTACCTTCATTCTTAGGAGTAATTACATCCCTGTAGCTTCTAACAATAACCGACTCTGCCTCCCGAATGATCCTCAGTTCATCCAACTCCAGCTCCAGTTCCCTAACACGGTCTCTGAGGAGCTGGAGATGGAGCACTTCCCGCAGGTGAACTCAGCTGGGCCACTGACAGCGTCCCTCACCTCGAACATCCTGCAGGAGGAACATTGCCCTGACCTCTCTGCCATCCCTTCCATTTATCCACTTGACAATTACAGAGAGAGAAAAAAAAAAGCTGACCTGATTTTCACACTCCCCCGCAGGTTAGAGGTGGTGGAAGGGTGGAGAGCAGAAAAGGAAAGAAAAGCTTACGGGCGAGATTCTCCGCAAATGCGGAGAATCGTAAAGGCTGCCGTGGGAAAGGCCGTGACCCACGGCAGCCTTCACGCCCACTTCCGGGGCCGATTCTCCCCCCCGGGCGGGGCTAGGAGCGCGGCCCCGTGCGTCACGGCGGCGTGGCCTTGACGACGGTCGACAAGGCCGCACATCGAGCGTCACGCCGGCTGACGCGGCCGATGACATTAGCCACGCCTGCGCAGGTTGGACAACGCCAACCCGCGCATGCGCAGTTGGCGTCTTTTCCCTCAGCCGCCCCGCAAGACGAGGCGGCTTGATTTTGCGGGGCGGCGGAGGGAAAAGAGTGCGTCCGTTACGGATGCATGCCCCCTTGGCACGGCCGTGGTACTGCCGTGACAATCGGGCCCCCAGATGCCCCAAACGGGCATCTGCCGCCCGTTTCACGACAGCAGCGAGCAGGTGTGTTTGCTGCCGTGTTGAAACGAGCGTGAAGGCCCGGCCGCTCGGCCCATCGGCCTCGGAGAATCACCGCTCGCTGTAAAAAACGGCGAGCGGCGATTCGTGGCGTGGGTCGGGCTGGTGGGGGGGGGGGGGGGGAGAATAGCGGGAGGGCGTGAAAAATGTCCGGAGGCCCTCCCGCTATTCTCCCACCCGGCGTGGGGGGCGGTGAATCGCGCCCTCCCTCACCAACTCACACAGTCCTTTTTTTTGGTTAGAGGAGTCGGCCTTTCTTCTGTACTTCTGCTTTCGGGCTCACTTCTTGTGCATTAAAGCCTATCGTTCGGACTTCATCTACGTTTCGTGTCCATTGATTGTGCATCACACACGGCCACAGATTTCCGGACAGGGTGGGGGTTCCCACAATGGGAAACCCCATTGGCCGGCTGCCGCATGTCAAAGAGATTCTTTCAAGGTAATGATTGGGAGAGTCAAGGCTGACAGGAGATCATCTTAAAATTGAAGCATTCAGCACAGAGGTCGAGAAGGGCTCTTTCACACAACAGATGGTGGAATTCTGGGATTTGTCCTGGAAATGAGATGGGTACGGAACATGGAGCTGGATAACTGGATTCTTGCTGCTGACCTGGTTGGATGATGGAGTTGCCTCTAAGGACACAGTGTGCTCTCCCTGATTCCTTCCTGCTTTGGGGCAAGCCGCTGGTAAAATGGAACAGATGAGGGGCGGGATTCTCCTGTCTCCCAAACCAAAATCGGGTTCGCCGATTGGCCGGAGAATCCCCGTTTGTTCCAAAATCGGGGCGGCGCCGCTTTTGCGATGCTCCGCCCCCCCCCTCGGAAACAGCATCATCGGTGAATACGCCGCATGGTCGGCTTCAGGACTTCACCCGAGACCCTCCCCCGATGCTCCACCCACCCCCGATGGGCCGAGTTCCCAACGGCCTGGGTCACTCGTGCTATTTTCTTTCGGGAACCCGGCGTGGCCACGGTCAGGGGGGGGGGGGGAGCTGTTCCGCGGGCAGGGGGAGGCTTTGGCGGGAGCTGTGGGCACTGGTAGGGGTAGGGGTGGGGTGGGAGGGGCGGGGGGGGTGATCCGGGGGTGGCGAGGCTGGTTACAGACAGGCAGCTTTTGGCAGGCCGGGCCTGCACGGCGCAGCCATCGCAGTCCGCCACCGTGCGCATGCGCGGCCACGGACCCGTCAATTCTCCAGCCGTATGCGCAGCTAAAGCCTGGCGCTTACGCTGCCGGGCTGCTAGCCCCCCCCCCCCCCACCGGGCGGAGGATCAGGGCTGCTTCTGCACCATTTCTTCAGGTGTAAAACACTACTGTTCCCACCTCGCCGTCAGCACTTAGTCTGCGAGTGGGAGAATCCAGCCCCAGATCTCCATGTCGTGTGTGTGCGAGTTCTGCACACCTCCAGCACGTCTCATTTCACAAGAGACCACTAATTCTGATTGTATGTTCTTACCAATGCAAAGTCAGTTCTGGTAATGCTCCGAAGACCCAGTGCTGCTCCAGAATTCCAGATCCCTTAACAGGCTTTTCATGCGGCCTGTGTGCGAGCAATTATTATTCAGCACACTCAATGCTCTCCATCTAATTGCGACGAGTTAACCTGCCCTTATGTTCAAATATGGTATACATCTGCTCCACTTGGATTTTCACAATATCCCCTTTTCTCTCCGCTGCATGACACTTGGCCTTAATGTGACGGAGATGTGAGACGACAAATTTAACATCCATATAAAACCCACTTGTGCACTAATCTAACAGATAAATGCATTTAAAATTAGTAGATTAATATCTTGATTAAAAGCAAATATATTCCATAGAACAGTCTTCTGGGCCAGCCACTTCTCATTCTGCAGGAACAAATCTACATTGCATTGACTTGAAAAACACATCGGGCTCCATACATTATTGCTTTATAAGTTGTGGTCCCAGCACCGACCCCTGAGGCACACCACTAGTCACCGGTTGCCATCCTGAAAAAGACATATTTACCCCCACTCTCTGCCTTCTGCCAGTCAGCCAATCCTCTATCCATGCCAGGATTTTACCCTTGAATCATGGGCTCTTATCCTATTTAACAATCTCCTATGCAGCACCTTGTCAAAGGCCTTCTGGAAATCTAAATAAATCACGTCCACTGGTTCTCCTTTGTCTAACTTCCTTGTTGCTTCCTCAAAGCACTCTGACAGATTTGTCAGACGTGACCTCCCCTTGACGAAGCCGTGCTGACTCAGTCCTATTTTACCATGCACTTCCATGTACTCCATAACCTCGTCTTCAATAATGGACTCTAAAATGACCGAAGTCAGGCTGACTGGCCTACAATTTCCCATCATCTGCCTCCCTTCCTTCTTAAACAGCGGCGTTACATTAGTCACTTTCCAGGCCTCTGGGACTCTTCCTGTCTCAAATGATTCCTGAAAGATCATCACCAATGATAACCTCCTCAGCTATCTCTTTCAGAACCCTGGGCTGTAGTCCATTTGGTCCAGGTGATTTATCCACCTTCAGACCTTTCAGTTTCCCCAGAACCTTCTCCTTAGTGATTGTCCGTTTGGACGTGGCTCAGGTGGTAGCACCCTGGTCTGAACTGAAAGATTGCGGATTCAACACCCTCCCCCTCACCAGAGACTGGGGAACAAGGATCAAAGCCGACAGCCGAGTACCGTGCCGAGCAAGTGCTGCACTTTTGGGATGCTGTATTCTGGTTGAGGCATTAAGTGGAGCTCCGGCCTTCCCTATTAGCTGGACACAAAGCAGCCCAAGGCACAGGGGGTTACCCACGGTGTCCTAGACCGATATCCATCCCTCAGGATATCGCTGAAGCAGATTATCACATTGCAGTTAGTGGGAGCTTGCTGTGCACACATTGGCTGCTGAGTTTCCTTCATTACAACAGTGGCCACGCTTCAAAAGGCATTTGATTGGCTGGAAAGCACTCTGCGATGCCAAGCACTCGATAAATGCAAGTCTCTTTCTCATTGGTCTATCAGAATCGAATTCAGATTTACTGATGGATGGTCGCTGAATCAATCCATTTTTGTCATTAGCCCCCAGTGAAGAAAGGTTTGGTGGTTTTAATGATGATATATGATATTTTGAAAAGTCAGTGATTCTGTTTACACACCGGCTTCAAGATGCATTCTGCAGAATCATTCATCCCTGTCAAGTCTGTTAACTAAGAATGGTATTTACTTCAATTAAGGGCTGACTGACGGACGTGTGGCTTCACTGACTCATTCAGTGTCAGGACATGAGGCAGGGTAACAGGATTCCAGGCCCTCCAGAGGGTTGTGGGGCAAGAGTCTATCTGGCCATTGTCGCGTTGCTGTTTGTGGGATCGCACTGTGCGCACGTGGATTGCCACATTTCCCCCGATGTTGCGAAGTGGAAAGCACGTTCTTGTGCGGAGGTAAGTTGTGAGCCAGATATGCTGACAGGGTTAGATGAAGCCAGGTGAGAAAGGGGTCTCATGTGGAGCATCAGCTCAGGCGTGGAGCACTTGGAATGAATGGCCTGGACCCCCTTGTACTCTGAAATCCACGCCGAAGCGAGTTACGTTCAACGTGGTGACATGGTTCTGGGCGCTGGTCCATACTGGCCAGAGAACTGAGCTGAACTTGGGACTCTGGCCTTGTTTAAAAAGAATGAATTTGGATGTCAATCAAGCTTGTCCCCCCCCATCCCTATTCTGGCAGAATCAGATCACATGTAGACCTGGTGGAGGGGGCTAGACGGTGGAGGTGCTGAGTGGGGGAGATGTGGTGGGGGGGGGGGGGGGGGGGGTGAGAGATAACTTCAAAAGGTTTTGTGGCAATTATGTACCTGAGCGACACTCAGAATCAGAAACAACACGATGGAGATGGGGTCCTCCATGAACACATCACCTTTACACCTAGACTTTCGACCCGGCACCCAGCAACCCAGCAGTTTTGAGTGTGCGTTGAACATAACTCAGCTTTAGAAAAACACATTTTAGTTGAACCTTAATGATTCCCAAAGGAAAGCTCTCTTAAGTGTTCCGGTCAATAATTATCCCTCAACCACTTATCGGTAAACACCATCGGTAATCCAGTCATTGAATTTGTTTGCAAAATTGAAGCCTTCGAAAGGCAAAGTAGCAAGGAAAAGGCAAACAGGAAATATGAAAATGAAAATGGGACAGAAAGCTGAGAATAGTGGATAATAGCGAGATGTATACAGAGGGAAATATACAGAGGGAAATATACAGAGGGAAATATACAGAGGGAAATATACAGCGGGAAATATACAGAGGGAAATATACAGAGGGAAATATACAGAGGGAAATATACAGCGGGAAATATACAGAGGGAAATATACAGAGGGAAATGTACAGAGGGAAATATACAGAGGGAAATATACAGAGGGAAATGTACAGAGGGAAATGTACAGAGGGAAATATACAGAGGGAAATATACAGAGGGAAATATACAGAGGGAAATATACAGAGGGAAATATACAGAGGGAAATGTACAGAGGGAAATATACAGAGGGAAATACACAGAGGGAAATGTACAGAGGGAAATATACAGAGGGAAATGTACAGAGGGAAATATACAGAGGGAAATATACTGAGGGAAATATACAGAGGGAAATATACAGAGGGAAATATACAGAGGGAAATATACAGAGGGAAATGTACAGAGGGAAATATACAGAGGGAAATATACAGAGGGAAATATACAGAGGGAAATATACAGAGGGGAGGGAGGGGGGACCTTCTTGTTGACTAGAACCCGAGGGCACAGCCTCAGACTGAAAGGACGATCCTTTGAAACTGAGATGAGGAGGAATTTCTTCAGCCAAAGGTGGTGAATCTGTGGAACTCTTTGCCACAGAATAGAAGCAGATTACTGCGGATGTTGGAATCTGAAAGCAAAGAGAAAATGCTGGAAAATCTCAGCAGGTCTGGCAGCATCTGTAGGGTGGGAAAAGAGCTAATGTTTCGAGTCCGGATGGGTTTGACAAAGGGTCATCTGGACTTGAAACGTGAGCCGTTTTCTCTCCCCACAGATGCTGCTAGACCTGCTGCGATTCTCCAGCATTTTCTCTTTGGTTTCTTTGCCGCAGAAGGTTGTGGAGGCCAAATCACTGAGTGTCTTTAAGACAGAGATAGATAGGTTCTTGATTAATAAGGGGATCAGGGGTTATGGGGAGAAGGCAGGAGAATGGGGATGAGAAAAATATCAGCCATGATTGAATGGCGGATCAGACTTGGATTAGGCTGAGTGGCCTAATTCTGATCTTATATCTCATGGTCTTATGACCAAAGTCTTTCTATTCTTGACGCGAAAGGCACCAAGGGGTATGAGGAGAGAATGGGAGTGTGACGTGAAACAGAGAAACAGCCATGATCATATTGAAAGGTGGAACAGGCTTGTAGGGCCGAATGGCCCACTCCTGCTCCTATTTTCTACGTTCCTCTGTTTGACAGCCAAATGTTAGTCACCGTTGTGACAGAGGAAGCACGGCTGCAACGTGTGCACAGAAATATCCCACAAACAGCAGTGGGATATCGATCAAGTCACCGACTTTTGGTGATTGAGGGTTGATCATTGGCCAGGACGCCGGGGAGAACTCCCTTGCCCTTCTTCGAAGTAGTACAATGGGATCTTTTCTTTTCACCTGAGAGGGCAGTCGGGCTGCGGTTTGACACTTCCTGGGAAAGACGGCACTTCCAACAATGTAGCATTCCCAGTACAGCACTGGGAGAGTCCGTCTGGATCTGGTTTGCAGGAACCCCTTGGAGTGGGACTTGAGCTTTATGGAAACACAACGTCTTATGTTCTTAGTAAGGCTTTCCCCCCGCCCCCCAGCCGCAGAGATTCGTACAGGTCCAAGGTGATGGCTTGTGGCGATGACGCTCACGAGGAGTCAGAGGGCCATTACCCCCCTCTCCCACCTTCATCTCGCCTGCTTATCCCTGAAGAACCCCGCGTACTGACGTTCCATTGCAGCTCACCCATGTGGCCATTCTCCAAGTCTGATCTCAGGCACAGGAGGGAGGCAGGTCAATTGGCCGGGAAGGGCATCACCAGCCAGTCCAGATCTTGCCTCCATCCCAACATCCACAAGACATTCCAGCTGGTGGGACATTTAGAGCAGGAACCACCCCTCTTGGCTCCTCTTGATGGGCACAGGAATTTACCAAGGTAAAAAAAACAGATGCTGCTACCTCTCCTGTCAAAATGATCAGCGCTCCAAGGCATGTAAAGAAGGTGATAGAAACCGAGAGCAATAATTACTTGACTTCTCCGAAGCAAACTAGGCACAGCAACGGTAGGGCAGCACGGTAGCATGGTGGTTAGCATAAATGCTTCACAGCTCCAGGGTCCCAGGTTCGATTCCCGGCTGGGTCACTGTTTGTGCGGAGTCTGCACGTCCTCCCCGTGTGTGCGTGGGTTTCCTCCAGGTGCTCCGGTTTCCTCCCACAGTCCAAAGATGTGCGGGTTAGGTGGATTGGCCATGCTAAATTGCCCGTAGTGTCCTAAAAAAAAGTAAGGTTAAGGGGGGTTTGTTGGGTTACGGGTATAGGGTGGATACGTGGGTTTGAGTAGGGTGATCATTGCTCGGCACAACATTGAGGGCCGAAGGGCCTGTTCTGTGCTGTACTGTTCTATTCTATTAACCATGTGAATCTCAGCTGCTTGGGAAATTGAGGATTTAACCTTCTTATTAACTGCAACACAACCTGATTCTATTTGCTGAGTGGATGATTGATACACTTTTGCGGATCATTGAACGCTATCGAGTGCCTTAAAGTGATTGCTGAAGATTTTCGTAGATCCCTACAGTGCAGAAGGAGGCCATTCAGCCCCTCGAGTCTGCACCGGCCCTCTGAAAGGGCCCCCATGCCCCCACCCTATCCCCGTAACCAAGTAACCCCACCAACCCTTTTGGACACGAGGGGAAATTTAGCATGGCTAATCCACTTAATCTGCACATGTTCGAACCCTGGCGCTGTGAGGCAGCAGTGCCAACCTCTGTGCCAGCATGGGGGGGGGGGGTTTATTTGAAAGATGTGGTTGGAATTACTAACACTCTGTTTTGGCCGAGGCTTCAGAGAACCTTGCGATGTTAACACCGAGCTCCTCAAGATGTCTCCATGGGATTTTACTGCTTATCGAATTAAATGGCATCCCTTTTTATAATGAAACGATTGACATGCTCAGTCCATTAACAGAAGCGAAATACCTCAACTTTGAAATGAAATGAAATGAAAATTGCTTATTGTCACGAGTAGGCTTCAATGAAGTTACTGTGAAAAGCCCCTAGTCGCCACATTCCGGCGCCCGTCCGGGGAGGCTGGTACGGGAATCGAACCGTGCTGCTGGCCTGCTTGGTCTGCTTTAAAAGCCAGCGATTTAGCCCAGTAAGCTAAACCAGCCCCTTTTTAATCTAGGTCTGTGCTATAACCCGCACAGGAGAGAGCGTGTAAGGGACCATAATTGACGAAACCTGCAACCCAGGTTCACAAACTAAAGAAGCGAAGAACTGCTGAACCCTCAGATGAGAGATTTTCAGGGTCATTTACCTAATGACCGCCTAGTTACTATTTTTCTAATGGTTAGGACCAGGCAAGATTAACCCGCCAGATCCCAAGTCCATGAAACTCCTCCTCATTAGATGCCAGTTCATTGCCAGCCATGTCTCAGTGAGTCGCGCTCTCGCCTCTGAGTACAAACCTGTGGTTTCACTCCAGGGACTTGCGAATGTTCTCTGACACTCCCAGCGCCAGGACTGAGAGACTGAGAGACTGAGCGGGCTGCACTACTGTGGGTGCCATCTTGCAGATGAGATTGCCCTTGGCCGGAGTGCCTTGCGATGACCATCTCAAGGGGCAGTTAATGGTCAACCACATTGCCGAGGGCCTGGAGTCACATGGAGGCCAGACCAGGAACCGATGGACAGAGTAGACAGTGTTACGATACCGGACCAGACCCCAATTTTGGTTAGGCTACTGGATGAAAACTCCAATTTGTAAAACTACGAGGAAAGACCCCAGAAGTGATAACTCTGACCAATAGGTATCTTTTATGTTCAAACAAACTTTAATTTAAACACAGAATTAACCACATTAACATCAAGGAAATAGCTTTACAATTAACAATTAAACAGTTCTTAAATAAAAGGAAAATTCTAACTCACTATCTGCACCTGCCACTATTTCCAATAAATCAACCCAATGCAGTTCAAATGTCACTTATAAATAAAGTTACAACAGGTTACTTGCTTATCTAATAATAGTTGCTTATTGTCACAAGTAGGCTTCAATTAAGTTACTGTGAAAAGCCCCTAGTCGCCACATTCCGGCGCCTGTCCGGGGAGGCTGGTACGGGAATCGAACCGTGCTGCTGGCCTGCTTGGTCTGCTTTACAAGCCAGCTACTTAGCCCACTGTGCAGACCTTTGGAAAGAGGGACCCTTTCAGGAACAACCTGAAAATCCATTTGTCTTGTCCGTCTCTTCTGCTCAACTTAACAGCATTTGGCAAAGCTGCAAACTACATATGGACTTGGCTCCTCCAATTAGCTACATGATCTGCAACCCACTAAGATGTCCCATCACCTGCTTAGCTAGGAATCAATACAATCCCTCAGAAATTACCTACTCTCCAGGGAATTCTCCAGTAATCAAAATAATATCCCAATAACCATCTCTCAGTAAACAGGTAAGTGGTTAAAATCAATCATTGTCCTACCTTTTATGACTCCTTAATTGCAGCTTTAATAGGCACACCACCTGCATGGATTTTAAACCCCTAGGGTTTTTATTAACATTACTGCCACAAATAGGAAATATAATATATGACAAGTTCTACATTCATCACAAGAGGGAGAAACGGATTCCCCCTCGTAAAAGGATAGAGGACAAAAGGGCAGAGATTTCAAGTGATTTGCAAAAGAATCAAATGGGATGCGCTGTGTGGAAATGTGGTGGAGGCAGGTTGAATCGAGGTTTTCAAGAGGGTGTTAGATGATCTATGCTTATGCACAATCTATGGGGGAAAAGACAGGGGAATGGCAATAAGTCACGATGCTCGTTTGGACAGCCAGCACAGACATGATGGGCCAAACGGCCTCCTTTCTGCACTGTGCCAATTCTGTAATTCCCTTCCCTGAAGGGTCATTAGATGTGTTTCGACAATATCGATGATATTTCCGTGGTTACCATAAGACGGAGACTCGTTTCTAATTCCAGATTTCTATTCATTGAAATTAAACTTTGTCAGCTGCCATGGTGGGATTTGAACCCATGTCCCCAGAGCATTGGCGGGGGAGGGGGATCTCTGGATTACTAGCCCACTGGCCCCTACACTGCGCCACTGCCACCATCGCTGGGTAGTCTCCCAATGCCACCCTGCCAGGCGCCTGTAGCTGCTTTTCATATTTAATAATATAAGGCGGATGTTTAAAGATGGCAAGCACATAGCGGGATTGTTGTTTTCAACTTGGCTTTATTTAACGTTTCTGACCTGCCCCCCAGTGGGAACCGAGAATTGAATTCAGCTTTGATTAATGAAATTAACGTCTCTGTGACAAGAAGCCTGCTAAGTTAAGTGAGTTTGTGTAGAAACCAAATCCTTTGCTGGTGCAAGCCCTTAACGCAGAACATTGTGTGACTGCAAAACAACGTTGGAGGACACAATTGCATCCGCTTGGTGGTGTGTCACATCAAAAGCACATCGCCTAGTGAATGGCAAATCCAACTCATCAAAAGTCTGGTTTAAATTGCGAGCAGGAGAATTTCAGATCAACATCATGTCCAGTTATTAACAGGAAAGTTTATCTAATGATTTGGCTATCTTTCTTCGAAAGCTGCCTGGTTTGAGAAGTTCAACAGTCAAAGTTAAATTCAATGTTCCCCGGTAGTTCCCGCAAGGCATTGTCAATTGAGAGTCAAGGTCCAGTGTTAATGGCGCGGTCAATTGTTCAACTGTTCTGCGGTTGATCATGTGAATCTGCTAACTGAACCACGCTCACTGTGCTGGCTTGGTTAAGTCTGGGTGCTGACTCCAGAGCTGGCCGACTTTTGGAAGGCCGGAGAATTCAGCGATTCACCTGAGGAAGGAGCTGCGCTCTGAAAGCTAGTGTTTGAAACAAACATAGAACTTAGAACAGTAGAGCACAGAACAGGCCCTTCGGCCCTCGATGTTGTGCCGAGCAATGATCACCCTACTCAAACCCACGTATCCACCCTATACCCGTAACCCGGAGGAAACCGGAGCACCCGGAGGAAACCCACGCACACACGGGGAGGACGTGCAGACTCCGCACAGACAGTGACCCAGCCGGGAATCGAACCTGGGACCCTGGAGCTGTAAAGCATTTATGCTAACCACCATGCTACCGTGCTGCCATGTTGGACTTTAACCTGGCGTTGTAAGACTTCTTACTTGGCGAATAAGGCCACGCATTTCAGTTTGCCTTCTTGATCACTTTATTTTCCTGCAAGGCACCATTAAGGTTGCAAAAAATTACTTCAGACTTTTCCACGGAGTGAAAGCTGGGAACCAAAAGCTTCAAGCACCTTATTAAAGGAATTGTAGTGAAACTTATTAAAACCATAAATTCAAACGATTTGTGCATTGGATTTCCCTCAACCCAGGCCATAATCATTGCAAGGTAATAGAGAGTGAAGCATTTTTCACCTGGTTGCAACTGTACTGGGACTGATATAATGTAGATTTTAGTTAAATGTAAACTCTGAAAAATGCAATTTCCCGATACTGGCAGCCCCTGTTTTACCAAATAGTTGATTTCTGAGGAAATAATGTACAGAAATTGGACCCTGAAGGCAAACTTGAGCTGCCCACGAGAATATAAATGGCTGGATTGAGAAACTGTATGTATAATTTATTGAGACATTCAACCGCAAGAATTATACTCACAACTACACTTTGAGTACCGAGTGCTAACTGCTTCTGCTTTCGCTGTCCCAAATGGAGTTAGAGTTGAGCTTGAGAACAAAACTCAATTAATCAGCGTGTCCACCTTGTGAAATAATGTATTCACCCACCAAAGAGGAATGGAAAGGTTTGCCAGCGTAAATTACTTCTTCGAAGGAGGAGGAATGCTGAGGAATGACCCAATAAAGTTTCAGACAGGGTTGGAAGGGTTTCCAGGTGGCAGAGTCCATGTTCCCTCTTGCGGGGGAAGCCAGAATGGGAGTACACGCGAGAACGTTCTCACAAACCATCGGCGAGCTGTAACGTTGAGCAGAATTAAATGCCCTTCCCCGAGCAGAGTCTGGAGGTGAGGGGGCATTTCATCGTGGTTGCACGATGTTCAGCTCTGCTGCCTCACAGCGGCAGAGATCCGGGTTCGATTCCGGCCTCAGGTGACTGCGCGGAGTTTGCACTCTCTCCCCGTGTGCCTGCGTGGGTTTCCTCCGGGTGCTCCGGTTTCCTCCCACAGTCCAGAGATGTGCAGGTCAGGTGGATTAGTGTCCAAAAGGTTAGGTGGGGTTACGGGGATAGGATGGTGGATTGGTCCTAGGTAGGCTGTTCTTTTGAAGGGCTGATACAGACTCGATGGGCCGAATGGCCTCATTCTGCACTGTAAAGATTCTATGATTCTATGAACGTGCGAAGGAGGTGCCACCCAGGGACACTGCACCTCCTTGCCTCTGCCCAGGATAGGTCTGGCTCTAGAAATCTGTGGGTGTCCCTGAACAGGCGTCGGAGTGGGGATTTTCACAGTAACTTCATTGCAGTGTTAATATAAGCCTACTTGTGAGAACAAAGATTATTATTATTAATTCTTGCCAGGGGGCCCCATCCCCACTGCTGCTCCCCGTCACCCTTAAATAGGTGATTATTTAAGGGCAGCACGTTAGCACAATGGTTAGCACTGTTGCTTCATGGCTCCAGGGTCCCAGGTTTGATTCCTGGCTCGGGTCATTGTCTGCGGAGTCAGCACGTTCTCTCCGTGTCTGCGTGGGTTTCCTCCGGGTACTCCGGTTTCCTCTCACATGGCCCGAAAGACGTGCTTGAATTCTCCCTCTGCGTACCCGAACAGGTGCCGGAGTGTGGCGACTAGGGGATTTTCACAGTAACTTCATTGCAGTGCTAATGTAAGCCTACCTGAGACGCTGATAAAGATTATTATGATTATTAATTCTTGCCAGAGGGCCCCGTTCCCACTGCCGCTGGTATTCGATAATCAGTGAGTGCGGCAGACAAAGTGTTATAACGGGGTCAGGGTTTCCACCTGCGGGGCCCTTAATCCTGGGGGAGGCCCACCATTGGCCAGTTAAGATTCCGACAGGCACTTAACTTGGCCAACTATCTCCACACGAGGCGACGCAGTGCTCTCACCAGCTCTGGGGCTGGGTCCCTCTGAACAGATGCTGCCGAATTTGAGTACTTCCAGCATTTTCCGTTTTAAACACAGGTTAAGGTCCCGGACCAGGTTGCCACGTTTGTCAGGATACGGGGCAGGAACCCCAAACAAATTTTTTTTTTAAATTGTAAAATGTGAGGAGAGGATACTTCACCCCCAGGAGTGATGCCTCTGACCAATGTCACAACATGTAGAATATGATTTGTTTATAATTTAATAACCGAACTTTAAGTTAGGAGAGGTGCGGTATGCATAGACTGAGATTCTAGCATCCGACCACAGGTGGCGTAGTGACAGGAGTAGGTCGTGAGAAGACAGACCTCATGGAGATGGGATGTAATCTGTTGGGCATCAGACAGACAAAGAATCTGGCCACCAAGCACAGGCGCATGTCAAGCAGCTCCTGAGTTGATAGTGAGTAATACGAGTTAACCGTTTTTAGCCGTAATATCCAACTGCAATCTTACATCATAGAAACAATTAATAAGCAGTTTTGTTCATTTACAAAGCAGTACGATCTCTGAGCCCTTTAGCTACAAAGACCTCGCCATCCGTGCGGACAGACATCATTACAACCAACAGGTATCTTTTATGTTAAAACAAACTTTAATTTAAACACAGAAGTAACCATATTAATATCAAAGAAAATGGTGTTGCAATGATTAGTTAAACAGTCCTTAACACAAAGAAAAACTTAAACTCACTCTCTATACTTGCTACTAACTCCAATTAAGCAGCCCAGTACAGTCCAAATGCCATTTATAAATAAAGTTAACAGATTACTTGCTTAGTAGAGAGAGACCATTTCAAGAGCAGATTCAGTACACTTCTGCTCAATCTAGCATTTGGCGAAACGGCGGTTCAACTTAAAATCCTTCTGTCTTTTCAGGCTCAAATCCTGTGGCAAACTGCAAAATTACAGACAGACCTGGCTCCTCCCATTAATTATATAATTGTATCCCATTAAGATGTCACATGACCTGCTTAGATAGGACTAAATATAATCCTTCATAAATTATCTACTCTCCACGGATTCTCCAGCAATCATCACAATATCCTATTAGCCCTCAAGTAAATGGTTAGAATCAATCATGACCTCACCTTTTTAAACTTCTTAATTACAGCTTTAGCAGACACACAGTCTCGATAACTAACCTAGGTTCTATAATAATATTACTGCAACAGGGAGGCGGTGGCCTAGTGGTATTGTCGCTGGACTAGTAAATCAGTGATCCATAGCAATGCCCTGGGGACCTAGGTTGTAATCCAGCCATTGCAGATGGTGAAATTTGAATTGAATTTAAAAAAAAGTCTGATGATGACCATGAAACCATTGTCGATTGTCGTAAAAACCCATCTGGTTCACTAATGACCTTAGGGAAGGAAATAGAATAGAATAGAATAGAACAGTACAGCACAGAACAGGCCCTTCGGCCCTCGATGTTGTGCCGAGCAATGATCACCCTACTTAAACCCACGTAACCCGTATACCCGTAACCCAACAATCCCCCCATTAACCTTACACTACGGGCAATTTAGCATGGCCAATCCACCTAACCCGCACATCTTTGGACTGTGGGAGGAAACCGGAGCACCCGGAGGAAACCCACGCACACACGGGGAGGACGTGCAGACTCCACACAGACAGTGACCCAGCCAGGAATCGAACCTGGGACCCTGGAGCTGTGAAGCATTGATGCTAACCACCATGCTACCGTGAGGCCCCTTACGCCGTCCTTACCCGGTCTGGCCTACATGTGACTCCAGACCCACAGCAATGTGGTTGACTCCTAACTGTGCGCTCAAGAGCAATTAGGGATGGGCAATACAGCCAGCGACGCCCATGTCACATGAACGAGTAGAAAAGAACATACCGTAACTCAGGCTTTCAATAACGTTCCTGCCACAAATATTTTTTTTTTTTTTTTTTTTATAAATTTAGATTACCCAATTATTTTTTCTATTAAGGGGCAATTTAGCGTGGCCAATCCACCTACTCTGCACATTTTTGGGTTGTGGGGGCGAAACCCACGCAGACACGGGGAGAATGTGCAAACTCCACACGGACAGTGACCCAGAGCCGGGATCGAACCTGGGACCTCAGCGCCGTGAGGCGGTTGACCTGCCACAAATATAATATAGAACAATTTGTACAACCATCACACATATAAATACGAGATGGGCACTAATAAATCCAAGAAGGAATTCAGGAGAAACTTATTTTCCAGGAGAGTGGGGAGAATATGGAAGTACTTACGGTCAATAGCAGAGATATATTGAAGGAAATCGGGATAGCGAGTGATGGGGGTCTTGTGGCACAGTGGGTAGCATCTCTGCCTCTGCGTCGGAAGCTCTGGGCTCAAGTCCAGCTTCAGGGCTCAATGACCAAACTATGCATTACGTGGCCAAACAGATTGCTTGTCAGCCTTAAACTCCTTCCAATTTCCTCATGGCAGGTGGTATGGAGTGGGAGAGGTGCTACAGAGGGTAACAGAAAACCACAACACCACTTTGCCAAGCATAACCATGAACCAATCCAATGAAATTATGTCGTTGCCATGGCTCTCTGGGGCAGGGTGAGAAGCGATATGCAGGCGGTATGGCCTGTTCTTTTGCGCTCCACATTCCAAGTAACAGTAAAAAGTGAAGTTGACATCGTCCCAGAGGACCATAGACTGTTTCCCCATAGATGGGGGGAGCTGACTGGCGGTGGTTTAACCTGAGGGTCGCCACACCTCAGGCGAGGGGCAAGGTTGAGAAGGCGGGGCCTTCATGAATAACCTCAGCCGGTACCGGGATTGAACCCACGCTGCTGGCCTTGTTCCACATCACAAACCAGCTGTCCAGCCTGATGTGTTATCTGTGTTGGTCTAACATCGACTGCAACTGGATGCAGTAAAACGAGAAACAGGCTTCCGACACAGGAGATGGTCCAACACTGTTTTATTGAACCTGTTGATTGCTGTACATAATCTGCTGTGGGTTGACACTCTATTAACCTAACTGATAACCTGGATTGACCAGGCTAGCTCTCTATCACATGGTGATGATGTTCATTGGCCTGTGCACTGTGACTATCTCCCTAGCCATGTTCTGTGAGAGAGAGAGAGAGAGCCTTAATGCCCTGTGGGCTTTATAGTGGTGGTATCCTGTCTGGTGATTGGTTGTTCTGTGTTGTGTGTGTTCATTGGTTATCCTGTGTGTCAATCACTGCCTGTCTGAATCTCATGATATACATAAGTGGATATTATGACATTTCCCCCTTTTAAAATAAATTTTGGAACGTTGTTGTATATGCATGCATAACTATGTACAAGTGGGGAATGAATGAACATATGTACATGGGAAGGTGTCTATCGTGCAGATACAGAGCAAACGGGACAAAATTTACAAGATTTAAGTCTATAGATTTAGTCTTTGTGGTGGGTGATGAATTCTTGTCGATCGCCGCAGAGGTGGAGGGGGGGACGCCGGTACCTGGGCCGGCAGGATGGCTGCCATCTCGGTGGCCTTGTGGACAGGTGGGATCGCTGCCAGATCGGTGGCCTCGTGGTGCAAGACGTCCGGAGGAGGCATGATGACATGTGGAGAAGTGCGGTCGGGTGATGGGCGGGGAACTTTACGCAGGGCCCTCCCGTAGCGTCATAAAATGGAGCCATCAGCCATTTGGACAACGAAAGACCTGGGAGCGGCCTGTCTGACGACAACAGCTGGATGGCTGCGTGCTGGTAGTTGCAGATTCACTTGAGGTAGGTTTGTTAGAGTTAATAGCTTCCTGGTACCATGATGTGTTATCTGTGTTGGTCTAACATCGACTGCAACTGGATGCAGTAAAATGAGAAACAGGCTTCCGACACAGGAGATGGCCCAACACTGTTTTATTGAACCTGTTGATTGCTGTACATAATCTGCTGTAGGTTGACACTCTATTAACCTAACTGATAACCTCCTGGCTTGACCAGACTAGCTCTCTATCACATGGTGATGATGTTTATTGACCTGTGCACTGTGACTATCTCCCTAGCCGTGTCCTGTGAGAGAGAGCCTTAATGCCCTGTGGGCTTTATAGTGGTGGTGTCCTGTCTGGCGATTGGTTGTTCTGTGTCGTGTGTATTCATTGGTTATCCTGTGTGTCAATCACTGCCTGTCTGCATCTCATGATAAACATGAGTGGATATTATGACACAACCCACTGAGCTAAACCGACCACGGTTACTTTAATCTATGTAATATATCAATTGCGTTTAGCATCAGTGACCACGAGTGGACCTTATGAAGTGGAGTGTGTCTTTATATGTGCTAACTCCAGATGTGCAGAGGGAGGCCTCGGTAGAATTTTGTACAGTGGGAGCATGCCAAGGCAGAGTAAATGGACTTCAGCTACAGGCTGGATGTGATCGCACTAAATTACAGAACAGGCCAGGGGGATGAATGACCTCTTCTTGTGGCAATCTTCCTACTCCCTCTCGCGGGGATATGTCGCGTAATTCCACATGACCTCCTTGACTCAGCGACTGGGTGAATCAGAGTCGACAAGCCTAAAGGCTCTGCTGTAAACCCACAGACATGTTTAACAATGAATGGATAATTGAACAATGCCTTGTACAAACAGTAAATTCCGTGTATTAAACCAGATTGAGCTCATTTTGCTTGTTGAGTTTAAAGACTCGGTCGCGGAGTCGCAATCAAAGATACAATTTTGATTCCACCCGCACACACTCCGCTGCCAATCAAAACCCCCATCTCGGGGGGGGGCCCATGTCCAAAGATGCCAATCATATGAAACTTACACCTGAACCTGCAGTGGCTAATAATTAGCAGGTTGTTCCAGCAAGCCAAGAAGAACAGGTGGCATTTATAGACCGCCGTTAGCGCGTGAGACATCCCAAGGGGATTTTATCATCCGAGGGAGCACATCCAACACAATCGAACGCCACCCACAAAGAAACGGGAAGACTTGCATTTATGTAGTGCCCTTCTTGACCACAGGGCCTTCCAAAGGGCTTTAAAGCCATTTAAGAACAGTCATTGTCGTAATGTGGGAAAAGTGGGCCGCCGATTTGTGCAGAGCAAGATCCCACATTGGTGTGATGATGATTGGGTAAATTGCTGTAATGGTGGGGGGGGGGGGATAAATATTAGCCGGAACACTGGGAAGTGTCCCCCCCCTCCCCCCGGTTCCCCTCTCGAAACACTGCCAGGAGATCCTGAGAGGGCCTCGGTTAAGGTGGCGCCTCCAACAGTGCCGCACTCCCTCGGCGCGGCGTCCGGAGTGTCTCCTTCCGTTCTTCCGCGTGCCGAAACCCCAGGGCGGGACTTGGACCGCCAACCTGCGGACTCCGAGGCAGAGGGGCGGCCGCCTGGGTCACAGGCAGCTGGTTAACAAGCCAACTGGTCAGCCAGTCAACATTGGAATGGCATTACCAAAATGAACTGACTCTTGTCGAACAGGGGTCAAAGGCTGCAGGACGCGTCGCACTGCCTTTGGTCTGGAGAAGCAACAGCTATAATATTATCTCGACTTGAGCCACGGCCGGCAGGAAATGAGCCACAAAGGTTAAGGAACATAATCCTAACTCCCGTTGTGCCTCCATTATGGAGCACTTGATGCTGCAGAGGCTCCAGAAGGAATCTTACCACCACCAAGAGCATCTTGATGTGTTGGGTAAGCTGGGTCTGCGAGGACTGCGTTTACTGCAGCAGTGAGAGAGACAAGCTTCCAACACTTGAAGAAATGCAACTCGATTTTATTGAACTCTTAACTATCATACATACTCTAACTGTGGGTTGGCACTATGCTGAGTTGACTGGAGACCTGAGGCTAACCTGACCAGACTATCTTACTACCACATGGTGTGTGTTCCAGTTGCTGCTCACGAGCTCTGACTGTCTCAGAGGCTGCATCCCGAGAGAGCGGGAAAACTAGTGCCCTCTGGCTTTATAGTGGTCGTGTCCTGTCTGGTGATTGGCTGCTGTGTTCTGTGTGTTCACTGGTCATCCTGTGTGTCAACCACTGCCTGTCTGTGCACCATCATATACTTTTGTGTATATTATGACACATCTCAGGACAGGTGATAAATGCCAACCTTGCCCACAAAGAAATGTGTAAAAATAAAGGTGAAGACTGATCGAACTCTCAGCATTGATGACGACAGAAATTGTGGAGGAATTGTGCCCACATTAATTGGCATTAGCAGCAAATGAACCGGCCAGGGGTTTGAATACCAAGGGGCCTCAGCAAGATATTTGCCTGTGATGCCAATACCAGAGTGGTGGGGGCTTTTTTATTTATTTAAGGCTTGTGGGCGTGGCAGGCTAGGCTAGCATTTATTTGTCCATCCCCTAATTAGCCCTCGAGAAGGTGGTGTTGAGCAAGGCTGCCTCACAGCGCCAGGGACCCGGGTTCGATTCCGGCCTGTGCGGAGTCTGCACTTTTCTCCCCGTGTCTGCGGGGGTTTCCTCCGGGTGCTCCGGTCTCCTCCCACAGTCCAAAGATGTTTGATTAGGTAGATTGGCCATGATAAATTGCCCCTTGGTGTCCAGAAATGTGCCAGGTTAGGTGAGGTCATGGAGTTACGGGGATAGGGTGGGGAAGTGGGCCTAGGTAGGGTGCTCTTTTGGAGGGTCGGTGCAGACTCGATGGGCCGAATGGCCTCATTCTGCACTTTCGGAATTCTATGGTTCTATCCACCCCATCGGTTAAATGTCACCTCAGCCTTAACTGTCACTGACAGGCCTATTCAGAATGAGAGAGGATATACAAATCTATGTATCACCAGAGTGCAGCAGGAAACATAAATTCTGATCCATCACTCCGGCCGAGGGGGTGGGGGGGGGGGGGGGGGGGGGGTGGCTGCTAGACGGAATCTGCCGCGATTAATTCCCCTTGGATCAATAAGCCATCTGAAGTCTTCAGACTTACCTGAGGAGATGGAGGCAATGAATATCTTATCAGCCATCAACCCTGAACACGGCACAGTGATGTTTCTATTAACCCTTTGTAACCCACGAGGGGTGGGGGGGGGGGGGCTGAGATTCTCCTGGATGCCTACCAGCGTTTTGAAGAATCTCATTTGTGGGAAAGCTCTGAAGGAATTTTCTTTTACAAGTTACACCGCAGCGTGTAAGATGAGCATGGAGCTGCTGAGCGGGACACCGAGGAAGCAATCAAACGTTCACGGGACATGTTGAGATCGAGGCGGGGGGAGGGGGGGGGGGGGGGGGGGGGGGGGGGGGGGGTGGGGGGGGGTAGTGCTGAGGGACTGCCAGGGAAGAGGCAAACGGCAAAGGGAGAGGGCGTGCAAGTGCGAGCCGAAGGCAGACTCGGATTGGACAGACTGCAAGGCTTGAGCAACCGAGGTTGGTTCAAGTATCAATTCCAAGTTGCGTGTCGCGCTCGACCAGAGGAAAGAAGGCTCCTATTTTCCCATGACCCCCAAATGTCGCGAAGTACATTTCAACGGAATGAAGTCGTTTTGCTGTGCTGCTGCTGTTGTACTGCGGGAAAGGCAGCAGCCCACCTGCGCATAGCAAGATCCCACAAAGCAGCAACGCTGATAATAACCGGAGATAAACGCTGGCCAGTCTTCTTTCGCTTTAATGTTTGGTCCTTGGCTGATGTGTGCAGGGGTATTCTCCCACAGTACATCCCAAACAAATCCCTTTAGGGAATATCGGGACAGGAGAAGGCCCCTCCAACCTGTTCTGCCATTCACTTCGATCGTGGCCCAACCTCGCTGACCCGCTTCATTTCTCCATCTCTCCATGTACCCAGGACAAACCTACTAACATCAGCCTTGAAAGGGCCAGTTGTCCCCCAACAGCCTATAGTGAGAGAGTTTCAAACTCATCCAACCTTTTGTGTGAAGAGAAGCACTTCACGATTTCCCTCTTGAATAACCTCACTCTTTAATTTTACAATCAAGTTTCCTTGTTCTTGACTTCATCACTGCAGGAATTTATTCACCTCTAACCATGAAATCCTTTTAACATTTTGAACACTTGATGATCTTACTACAAATGCGCAGATTGATTGCATTCACTTTAAGGCAACTCCACCGCAGGATTAGCACTTACATCCTGATCAGTAGTCCAGTTTCCTCACCGCTCGGCTACTATAACCAGTAAATTGCTCCGTTTTCATCCATCATCCATACAAACTCAGAGTTCTCTTCTTTCTCGCTGTGGAGAGAGCACAGCGAAGGTTTGCCGGGCTGATTGCCAGAATGGCGGGACTGGCATTGGACGCGAGACTAAGTTGGCCATGGTTATATTCATCGGAGTTTCGAAGAATGAGAGGGGTTCTCATAGAAATGTTTAAAATTCTAACAGGGTTAGACAGGGTAGATTCAGAAATGTTCCCGATGGTGGGGGAGTCCAGGACTAGGGGGTCATAGTTTGAGGATAAGGGAAAAATCTTTTCGGACTGAGGTGAGGAGAAATTTCTTCACCCAGAGAGTGGTGAGTCTGTGGAATTCGCTGCCACAGAAAGTAGTTGAGGCCAAAATGTATAATTTCAAGAAGGGATTAGATATAGCTCTTGTGGCAAAATGGATCAAGGGACTCGGGGGAAAGGCAGGATCAGGGTATTGAACTTGGTGATCAGCCATGATCATAATGGATGGCAGATCAGGCTCGAAGGGCCAAATGGCCTCCTCCTGCTTCTATCTTCTATATGTTTCTCACCCTTAAATACAATCACTGCGATTTGCAATCTTTATCGCTAATGGAGTTGGGTTCAAGTCTTATTTCTATTCTGATTGGTTCAAAAGAAGGTGAAAATCCAAACTCCTCTGTGCTCACTGGCCAAGGAAATTCAATATAAACCCAATATTTTCTAAAAAGGGAAGCACGCGTCACTGGGACAAGAGCTAAGAACAGATTTCCTGTCACCGACACATCTTCAAGCAAATCTAACTCGGCAATGACAAAGAGATTGACTCTTCGAAATAGGAGCACAGCCTCAGAAGACAAATGGGGCTTTCCCTCACCCACTCAACGTGGTGCAGGCGATTCATTGATTCAATCCTAAAACTCATCGTGAAGACAGTTGACATCAAAAGGATGTCATAATCCACTGCTTAGCCGCTGAGTGAAGACGTCCACAGCCAGTCTCTCCCTAATGGAATTTTAATTCACAAAAACCCAGAGAGCACAGGTACACACTCCCTTTTCCTCACCCCCTGCTCCCCCCCCTAGATCGAAACCGATTCCTATACATACTTAAGAATAATCTTCTAACTTGTTACGGGCCTCACGGTAGTATGGTGGTTAGCATCAATGCTTCACAGCTCCAGGGTCCCAGGTTCGATTCCCGGCTGGGTCACTGTCTGTGTGGAGTCTGCACGTCCTCCCCGTGTGTGCGTGGGTTTCCTCCGGGTGCTCCGGTTTCCTCCCACAGTCCAAAGATGTGCAGGTTAGGTGGATTGGCCATGATAAATTGCCCATAGTGTAAGGTTAATGGGGGGATTGTTGGGTTACGGGTATACAGGTTACGTGGGTTTAAGTAGGGTGATCATTGCTCGGCACAACATCGAGGGCCGAAGGGCCTGTTCTGTGCTGTACTGTTCTATCTTCTATCTATCTATCTTGTCCTCAATTGAAAACAGCTGCTGCCCCTTAACAACTAGAGTGTGGACTTCATTGTAACAGGATTGCAATATTAACAAAGGACATATATAGTCACTTGGTGGCCCTCTGTGACCGGTGGGGTCTGGGGTACATCATCACTCCCAGTAATGACACTTTGGTTTGATTTTATCATTTTCCTTTGTCCTTTTGATATCTTTTAGTTCCAATGTCCCACCAGGGGCTGTAACCCCTGTCATTTTTGATTAATTAAATTATTATTCTTCGATTAAAAGAGTAGTCATTTGGCTGCCTTCGATGGGCACCACGGGGTCTAGGGTGCATCATTACCCCTGGTAATGGCATTTTGGTTTAGTTAGTTAAGTTTCCTTTGATGTTTCGTTTCGATACAATGCCCCACCAAGGGGCTGTCACCCTTTCTCAATCTTGTTTAATTTATTGATTTTAATTTTTATTTCAACAATACAGCTACTTGGAGCTCAAGCATTGCCGAGAAAAGAGACGTACGATCAAAGCTTCTCGTCTCATGAGACATCCCCGTGAGTGCAAGGTGGGAAGCTTTGATAGCTCATCTGGTTTTCTTAGCAACACTAAAGGGTCAATGAATTTCCAGCTGCTGTGTGAAGTGAGATCACACCATAAACTCGATTACCATGACTACAGGACTGAATCAAATTAAATCGATTCATGGCTAAAATGAGAATGCTATCTCTAGCTGAAAGACTTGCATTTTATAAGCACCTTTCACAACTCCAGGATATCCCAAAGCATTTTTGGAGTGCAGACATTGTCGTAATGTCGGAAATGCAGCAGCTAATTTTCAGCAAGCTCCCACAGCAATGATGTGACAATAACCAGAAGGCCCCACGCTTAAACTGGACAGTTCCTTGACAGTTGGAATGTAATTGACGGGCCAAACAGGGGCCTTGATTTAATGTCTCACCTGACAGGGCAGCATTCTCCCAGGACTGCACTGGAGTGTCAGCCTAGATGTTTTATACTCTGGTCCCTGCAGGAGGACTTCAACCCATGACAGTCTTAACACAGATGCAAGAACGCCAGCCATTGAGGCGTGGCTGAAATGTTTATTAACCTCTATTTTATTTGGAAAACATTCTCCAAAACTGTTCATGCTCTTATTTAAATACATCTGCCTCCAGTGTTAAGTAACAGGAAAATATAGGTACATAAGGAGGAGGTGACGTCTCACGTTATTGAACATGTTCTCCAGAGGTTCTGGGGATACAGATTTCAATCTCATCAAGGTTTTCATAAAAACCGTTTAGGGAACATAGAACGCACAGTGCAGAAGGAGGCCATTCCCCACAACCCAATAACCTCTCCTAACCTTTTGGACACTAAGGGCAATTTATCATGGCCAATCCACCTATCCTGCACATCTTTGGACTGTGGGAGGAAACCGGAGCACCCGGAGGAAACCCACGCACACACGGGGAGAAGGTGCAGACTCCGCACAGACAGTGACCCAGCAAGGAATCGAACCTGGGACCCTGGCGCTGTGAAGCCACAGTGCTATCCACTTGTGCTACCGTGCTTTCCCAGTCTGCTCTACATGTTTCTCGAGATCCACGGCAATCTGGTTGATTGTGATTTTTTTTAAATTTAAAGTGCCCAATTTTTTTCTTTTCCAATTAAGGGGCATTTTATCTTTATTATTGTCACAAGTAGGCTTACATTAACACTGCAATGAAGTTACTGTGAAAAGCCCCTAGTCGCCACATTTCGACGCCTGTTCGGGTACACAGAGAAGGAATTCAGAATGTCCAATTCACCTAACAAGCACGTCTTTCGGGACTTGTGGAAGGAAACCGGAGCACCCGGAGGAAACCCACGCAGACACGGGGAGAGCGTGCAGACTCCGCACAGACAGTGACCCAAGCCGGGAATCAAACCCTCATCCCGAGCGCTGTGAAGCAACAGTGCTAACCGTCGTGCTACCGTGCTGCCGATTCACCTACCCTGCACATCTTTGGGTTGTGGGGGTGAGACCCACGCAGACACGGGGAGAATGTGCAAACTCCACACGGACAGTGACCCGGTGCCAGGATCGAACCCGGGTCCTCAGCCGAGAGGCAGCAGTGCTAACCACTGTGCTACCTTGCCGCCCTGGCAATCTTATTGATTCTTAACTGCCCTCAGAAATGTTCAGTTGAAGGGCGATTAGGAATGGGAAAAAAAATGTTGGATGTGCCAGCCACACCCAAATCTCACGGGTGGAAAAATAATTGATCTTTCAATCACGGAGGCTCTTTCATAGATAGAATTTACAGTGCAGAAGGAGGCCATTCGGCCCATCGAGTCTGCACTGGCTCTTGGAAACAGCACCCCACCCAAGGTCAACACCTCCACCCCATCCCCATAACCCAGTAACCCCACCCAACACCAAGGGCAATTTTGGACATGAAGGGCAATTTATCTTTCAACAGCACCTTTCATCTCTACCATCTCGAGCAAGCATTGTCAAACTCGGAGGCGTGACCCGCGGGTGGGTCGCAGGCGGGTGTCAGGAGGGTCGTGGAGCCGTCCGTTGTGGTGCTCCCGATCGCGCAAATCTGTGTGCAACAGCCGCAGCAGCCGGCTTTTAATAATGCCGAATGCGAGCGAACTTCAAAATGGCCGTGAATATGTAAGAAAAATGAGGCCGCACTGCGCATGCGCGCCGATGATCGGGCACGCATGTGCGGTGCGGTCGCTTTCTTAAAAAACGGTCGCAGCTTTTTGTTTTACAAGTTCGGGGGGGGGGGTTTATTCATTTTATTCATTTATTTTATTCAGTTAAGTTTAATTTTTTTCATTTATTTTATTCATTTTATTTTTTTTTTCCAAGTTCGGGGGGGGGTTTTATTTGATGAAATTTTACAGGAGAAAAAAATGCAGAACTATGGATAGATGGAGACTCCATACTTTTCGACACCGGAAGGCTTCACCTTCATCCAACGGGTTCCATTGGAGGAGCGTGTACGAGGGCCAAAGGGACCCAAAACCATTTCCTCCATTTTTGCCAGCAGCAAACAAGGTAAGAGAAAATGGTGGGTCGCGCGCGTCGGCCGGCGTGGGTCACGCAAGTCGACCAGCGAGGGTCGTGAAGGTCGGCCGGCGTGGGTCCCGAAGGTTTGCCGGTTGGTAAAAACGAGTCCCAGGAAACAAAGTTTGAAGGACACTGATCTGGAGGAAATAACCTCGCCGAATGTAACCTGCCCAGACCTCGAAGGATGTAACATTTTTCAGTGAGATCCCCTGTCCTCATTCATCAATACTCCACAGATTATATGCTCAATGTGTTGGAAGCTTCATCCAACAGGTAAAAGATGAGAAGGAAGAAAACTTTACTCCAAGTCCATGGTGTTGATCTATGGATATGAAAAGAATCTAAAAAGTAGGAGTAAGTTGATTTGAGTCTGTTCCCCCATTCCATAACCACAGCTGACTTTCGATATCAACCTACCCCCCCACACACCCCTCCCCCACCCAAATCTCAGTAGAAAGTGTGTGAGAGGTCATCGGCTACACTTCAAACTGACTGTTTAGCCAACACTGCTCGCCAAGTCACTACCCTTCCCAAGTGGCTGGTGAAACCCTTTGAAGTTATTCATCCTGTCCTCCAGGTGGCGCTGAGCTTTGAGTTCCCGCCCAAGGCTAATGCTTCAGGCCATCAATTTAACAAATCAAAATTTTCTCTGCTCTCTTTTAATTTTTTGAATGTTTTTTTTCTCTCCCTCAGGAATCCCTGAGGCAGCCAGTTTCTACCTCAGGCTCCGAGTCTCTGCCAACGCTGCATCTGATTACGTTGATGGATGCAGAAGTGGGTCAGGTGGGTACAGCTGACAGGATTCCTGCCCCCGCTGAGATCTGCTTCTCTTGGCTAAGATCAGGAAGGTGCAATGGATGCCAATCGCTCTTTTACTGAGTTAATCAGGTTTTCTCAGTGTGATGTCCCAGGCAGGCCACCGCCCGTAAGCAATGACTGTGAGAAGCTCGAATATTTATTATACCTATAATATTCCACCTCCTCTTCCATGAAGGGTCTCCCACACCCGCCCAACACTTGGGCCGGAGTATTTATGTCCCAGAGACCCCTGGATTAAGGGGGCATCAACACCCCCTCATCCAGGTAGATCGCGCTCAGTTAAGTCCCAGAGGACTCTGAGGTTCCAGATCCCTTGGCCTCCTGGAGGGTTACAACAACGCCCCCCCCCTCCCAAATCATAGAACATAGAACATACAGTGCAGAGGGAGGCCATTCAGTCCATCGAGTCTGCACCAACCCACTTAAGCCCTCACTTCCACCCTATCCCCGTAACCCAGTAACCCTTCCTAACCTTTTTGTTCACTAAGGGCAATTTATCATGGCCAATCTACCTAACCTGCACGTTTTTGATGTGGAGATGCCGGCGTTGGACTGGGGTGAGCACAGTAAGAAGTCTTACAACACCAGGTTAAAGTCCAACAGGTTTGTTTCAAACACGAGCTTTCGGAGCACTGCTCCTTCCTCAGGTGAATGAGGAAGGTGAACTTCACCTGAGGAAGGAGCTGCGCTCCGAAAGCTAGGGTTTGAAACAAACCTGTTGGACTTTAACCTGGTGTTGTAAGACTTCTTACTGTGCACGTCTTTGGACTGTGGGAGGAAACCGGAGCACCTGGAGGAAACCTGGAGGATACGCCTTCCATCTCGACGGCAGGAGGGGGGGAGATCCTTTGCCCTCTTTGCTCGTGGTTGTCTTCCCCGAACGTCTGCTATTCCGGATCTGGAAGGGTGTAACGAATCGGGGAGCACCATTTTCGGGTTGACCGCTTGGGTGGTTCTGCTGCGTTTGGCCTGGCAGTCAGTACTGGACCCGTTTCCCACTGCTGTAGGCATAGTCTCCATGCTGAAGTCTGGGTTGGATCAGTTGACCTTCCGCATCCTTGACTCGAGGGGGCTCCTCTGCCTCGCCGGGTGTGACCAGCGGCTGCTCCGGAGGAGGGGGCACAACCGGTCATGGGGGCTGTGGTCTGCCCTCGTGGACCTGCCATGTTTGACTGCGGAGGTGGTCCACGTGCCTCTTTACTCTAGATCCGTACAGAGAATGAGACCGGCCCTGATCCCTTTGCTACTGTCCCTGGGATCCACAACAGCCCCTCGGTGAAGGTCCGGTCGCAAACGGCAAGCCCGCTAAAAATTCCCTCATGGATCTGGTACATCTCCTGTTGGCGTGTTCCTGCTGGCCGCGGATCTTTCCCCCCGATGTCCGGCGAGAAGAGGTTCAACCGCCTGTGCAGCCGACGGCCGATTAACGTTTCTGAGGCTGCCGCTCCGGTGGCGCTGTGCGGTGTGGTCCTGTGGTAGAAGAGGAAACGGGCGAGGCGGGTCCATGGGGAACCTGAGGTGTGTTTCTGCATGACGAGCTTAAATATCTGCACTAGCCCTCTGGCAGTTCCAGGTCAGTGCCCTGCCCTGTCCCCGACCACCCGGGGAGGGGCTCCTATGGACTCAGAGACCACCCCCCCCCCGAACGGACATGGTTTTGTAAGCATGTTTTGGACCTTTCCCACCCTGTTGGACCCGCCGCCGATTCTGTTATGCCGGGAGCTTTGGCGGCAAAGGCCCGAAACAGATCTTTCCCGCGATGTTCCCGGCATAACGGAATCGGCGCCAGTGCCAACACGGTGGGAAAATCGCAGCCCACATTTACAACAGAGATGAGGAGGAATGCTTTCTTCCCGAGGGTTCTGAGCCTTTGGAATTCTCAAAAGGCAAGTGGAAAAATATTTGAATAGTTTTTGAAGGCAGCGGTAGATAGATTCTTGATCCACAAAAAGATGAACGTGTTACCGGGCGTCGGCAGGGTGGCGGGGGTCACAGTCGCAATCAGCCATGATCTTATTGAATGGCGGGGCAGGCTTGAGGGGCCGAGTGGCCTCCTGCTGTTCCTAAATCAGTGTGTCTGTCCGTAAAAACCTGGAACTCGCTCCCTGACGTCACTGTGGGTACATCTGCTCCATATGGACTGAGCTGCCTTCTGGAGGGCAATTAGGGATGGACAATAAATGGTGTTTGGAGTGAGAACGGCCGAGATTTGGGGCTTGGCTTTCTGGTGATTTAAGTGGTAGAACGGCAGGCAATGAGTCGGCCAGATCTAATCTTTGCAATTCCAACGTGCCCTGATCACAAAGTGCAACATCAGGCCACTCCCGAGGCCAAAGGGCAATTGACAGCTGGTCCCAATGAAATTCCGCCCCTTTAGAATGCCCACGTTGGAAAACTGGCTCAAGCAAATCTAATTGGATGTATTCCTGGGAGTTTCACCAAGTCTCCACCCACTCGAGCAGCCGGTTATTTTCCCATCGCCAGCATTTTGATAAACAACGGACAAGAATGTTCAAACAGAATTAAAAGAAGTCTGATTTTGTTACAATGCCCCGGAGGATTTTCTCCCAGGTTTTGGTCACCGCAGCGCCCAGATTGGGGATCCTGGTGGGGCATCAACAACTGAAGGTGCAGCAATCAGTGGTGAAATGAAGCACTGTAGGCCAGGGCCAATGGCTTTGCCAGCAGAGTTTACAGGTGAAAGGGAGGGATTCAATACCCTCCAGTTCTGAAGAGACAACGTGACAAGGTGGTTAGCACTGCTGCTTCACAGCGCCAGGGACCCGGGTACGATTCCGGCCTGGGGTGACTGTGCGGAGTCTGCACGTTCTCCCCGTGTCTGCGTGGGTTTCCTCCGGCTGCTCCGGTTTCCTCCCACAAGTTCCATCATCTGCCGGGGTGGGATTCGATCCCAGGACCCCAGGTCATTATCCTGCGTCTCTGGATTACTAGTCCAGTGACGATACCACCATGCCACCGCCTCATGGGGACAGGGTGGGGGAGTGGGCCGCGGTAGGGTGCTCTTTCAGAGAGAGTGTTAATGCGGACTCAATGGGCCGAATGGCCTCCTTCTGCATTGTAGGAATTCTATGGTTCGATTCTATTCTGATCGCTGCAATCCCTGAGGTGTATCTGTTAGGGTTGGCGGGGGGGGGGAGTTCCATAATTTTCACCCAGCGACAGTGAAGGAACGGTGATATATTTCCAAGTCAGGATGGTGAATGACGTGGAGGAGAACCACCAGGTATCTGCTGCTCTTGTCCTTCTAGATGGTTGTGGTCGTGGGTTTTGGAAGGTGCTGTCTCAGGAACGTTGGTGAGTTGCTGCAGTGCAACTTGTAGATGGTATGCACGTCTGCCACGAGGTGTGGGGGTATGAAAATAGGGCGGGGGACTCTTTCGCAGGGTCAGGGCAGATTCGATGGGCTGAATGGTCTCCTACTGCAGGGTAGGGATTCTATGAGACTCGGTTTCTTTGCTCAGATTGTTACTGATTTTAAGTAACTGGACGGAAGCTACACCCACACAAGATGGTGCACAACCTGCTTCTTCAACTGCAAGACATAGGGCGCAATTCTCCACCCCCCACGCCGGGTGGGAGAATCGCGGGGGTGGGGTGGGGGGGGGGGGCGGGCGAGTCCCGCCACGCCGCCCCGGCACCCACACGCGATTCTCCCACCCCTCCAAAACGGCGCGCCGAGATTTACGGCTGGCCGCTCGGAGATTCTCCAGCCCACATGGGCCGAGCGGCCTGCCCAATACGACGGCTTCACGCCGGCGCCAACCACACTGGTCGTACAAAAATGGCGAGCAGCGATTCGTGTCGTGGGGCGGCCGGGGGGGGGGGGGGGGGGGGGGGGAGAATAGCGGGAGGTCGGGAAAAATGTCGGGAAGGCCCTTCCGCTACTCTCCGACCCGTCGTGGGGGGTGGAGAATCGCGCCCTTAGTCTCCCGTTGGGAGAATCCTGACCTCAGTTCTTATACTGATGGGCAGACGAATAATACGTTTGCATTTACTAATCACTAATTTACACATTCTCATTCGATTATCTCTTTTCAATTATGTTTGGTCACATCCAGATAACTAGTTACTTCTTAACCTTTTTAAGCATGTACATGCGATTATAAAATCCAATCACTACCAGGGCATGTAAAGCACATTTTAACCCTTTCCTACTCTAATGAGACATGACTACTTGTAGTCAGTCCAACCTCCTTTATTCATTGTTTCTGTCTCTACTTTTGAAGCCCTTCAGCAAGGGATTGATTGACAACACATGTCGCCATTATTTGACGTATTTGTGAACCAACCTTGGTGTCTGATTGAGGATGTACCCACCAAATGGCAACAATGCCAACCCTCCAGATCTACGGAGTACATCCAGCTAAGAAAACAAAAATGGAGGCATAAATGGGGCGGCAAGGTTGGCACAGGTATCATGTTTTATGGTTCAATTCCAACCTTGACCTGTCTGTGTGGAGTTTGTATGTTCTTCCCGTGTCTGCGTGGGTTTCCTCCGGGCGCTCCGGTTTCCTCCCACAGTCCAAAGATGGGCCGGTTATGTGGGTCGGCCGGGCTGAATTGCCCCTCAGTGTCCAAAGGGGTGCAGTGTTGGTTAAGGGGTTATTGGGTTAGGGGGAGGGAGAGGGTTTGGATGGAGTGCTCTTTCAGAGGGTAGGTGCACACTCGATGGACCGAATGGCCACCTTCTGCACTGTAGGGATTCTATTCTACGAAATAGGATGGAGGTGTCTGACCATTGAGTGTCAGCATGATGGGACTTAGTGGGAGGAGGATTTACAGGTCAAGCAAGGGCCATTTCCTGAATGTCACGGGGACAGATCTAGTGCACTCATCACTTTCTTACAGGTCTGTAATGCCAGGAAAGAGTTAATGTTCCCCAGTGCTTAAGTTAGAATTGGAGCTTTAATTATTTAATAAACTATATTATTGTCTGATAGACTGTGCATATATATAAAGGGGATGCAGGTGGCACTGTGGGGTTGGAGGAGAAGAGGTTGTAGAACACAGTAAAATTGGATTGGAAGAAGTCCTGTTATGCTTTCTAATTCTTATTACAGAGATACCTTTGGAGCTTAACACATAACTAGGTACAATACTGAGAGAAATGACTTTCCTTTCCAAGAGTTTACAGGCTTCACTTAACAATAAGATGATGCAGAGGGCAGAACTGTTCACTCATGTAAGGTATTTGCCCCAGAGCTATTAACTTGGTTTGATGAAGTCAATATGTATTTTTCAATTCAAATAATCCCAAGTTGTCAATTTTGACATTTGATATGGAAGAATCTTCGTTTGGGTCATCAATTGCTTATCCCACTGCGCATCACTGGACACAAACCGCAAGAGGGCCATTTAACCCCTCGAGTCTGTTCCGCCATTCAACGAGATTATGGCTAATCTGCAACCTGTCTCAGTAAAGGCTTCCACAAGAAGTAGAGCTTTGAAACTCTTTTCCGCCGGTGATCGGGCCTGGGTTTAATGTCTCACTCGGAGGATGACAGCTCCGATAGTCCAGCGCTCCCTCAGTACTACACAGGGAAGGTCAAGCTGGGACCTTGTACTCAAGACTGCGGAGTGAGGCTCGATCCCGCCAACCTTCTGACCGACAGCCAGCACACCCAGTACGGCTGATACCCAAGACCATCGGGGAAATGAACAGAGATGATCTTAAAAAGCCCAAAAGAAAGATTGATGCGAATGAAGATTTAAGCGTGCCATTTAAAACGATTGGATCAACAACAAAAACAAAATGACAGTTCTGCGATAAACACGGGTTAGCAAGATGGGTGGAGCGAATGAAATCCTCTCCTGATTTAATTGTAAAATCATTTTTAGATTGTTTTTTGAGAAATTTAAATCAAATGTATTTATCTCCGATGCAGTCTTGGAAATAGACAGCTGTGACTGTCAAACACTCTCCTTTTAGGTTTCACTTTTAATAACCCTGGCTCTGGATACAAATGTCTGGATATTTTCTTTCGATTGACTTGGAGAGGGAATGAAATAAACAGTAACATTGTAGATAAAATGATTCAGAAAACAGAAATAGCTTTTGTCCGTGGATCATTAATCTTAACCCACCGCATCGTGTTTTTTTCTACGTCACAACTTTAATTAAATATGCCAAACGATTCCAATACTGCAGTTGGATTTAATGTCCCTCCTCCTAATTCCACCTCTGCCACTCTTTTATTCAACTGCTATTTCTCTCTTTTGGGGTATTCTATCTCTTTTGAAAGATTGAAGTGGCAAATTGTTTAATTTCCTGTCTTCCTCTTTGCAACATCTATTTTGGAGGTTCTGACAGACTAATGCTCCTCCCAAACCCAAAATCTCAGACCCAGGGGATCCACAGATTCCCTACAGTGCAGACGGAGGCCATTCGGCCCATCGGGTCTGCACCGACCCTCCGAAAGAGCACCCCAGCCCAGGCCCACTCGCCTAGTTTCCAATTGCCTCTGTCTCTGACCCCATCAGCTTCAGACGGTTTGGAGTCACCATTTGGCTGCCTTGGACCTGCACACCCCCTTTGTAGACATCCCCCTCTCTCCCTCTCACCTCTTCTTCCCTCACTCGGCCTTTAGCTCCACCCCTGGCTGGGATCTTTGGAATACAGTCTCCACATCATTATCAGAGTTTGTCTTTAGTTGTCCAGTTGCGCTGACCCTCAGCTCCAGCCACCCTAGAAGACCGTCCCCCCATAAGACCATAAGACATAGGAGTGGAAGTAAGGCCATTTGGCCCATCGAGTCCACTCCGCCATTCAATCATGGCTGATGGGCATTTCAACTCCACCTACCAGCATTCTCCCCATAGCCCTTAATTCCTCGCGACATCAAGAATTTATCTATCTCTGCCTTGAAGCCATTTAGCGTCCCGGCCTCCACTGCACTCCGCGGCAATGAATTCCACAGGCCCACCACTCTCTGGCTGAAGAAATGTCTCCGCATTTCTGTTCTGAATTTACCCCCTCTAATTCTAAGGCTGTGCCCATGGGTCCTCGTCTCCTCGCCTAATGGAAACAGTTTCTTTGCGTCCACCCTTTCTAAGCCATGTATTATCTTGTACGTTTCTATTAGATCTCCCCTTAACCTTCTAAACTCCAATGAATACAATCCCAGGATCCTCAGCCGTTCCTCATATGTTAGACCCGCCATTCCAGGGATCATCCGTGTGAATCTCCGCTGGACACGCTCCAGTGCCAGTATGTCCTTCCTGAGATGTGGGGCCCAAAACTGGTCACAATACTCCAAATGGGGCCTAACCAGAGCCTTATAAAGGCTCAGTAGCACATCGCTGCTTTTATATTCCAACCCTCTTGAGATAAATGACAACATTGCATTCGCTTTCTTAATCACGGATTCAACCTGCATGTTTACCTTTAGGGAATCCTCGACTAGCACTCCCAGATCCCTTTGTACTTTGGCATTATGAATTTTCTCACCGTTTAGAAAGTAGTCTATGCTTGGATTCTTTTTTCCAAAGTGCAAGACCTCACATTTTCTCACGTTGAAATGCATCAGCCATTTCCTGCACCACTCTCCCAAACTGTCTAGATCCTTCTGCAGATCTCGGTGCTTTGTAGCTAACATTGAGACTGCTGCCTTGGCATTGAGCTGCATCTGTGTCAGGATGGCGCATGCCATGTTTCACACTGTCTCCGTCACCATTGACCCTATCACGGTCAATCTGGACAATCCTTCCCCCCCCCCCCCCCCCACTCGTAGAGCCCATATTGTCATTGTGCCTATCCCCCCCCCCCCCCCCCCCCCCATCCCACTCCCATAATCTGTGCCACCATCCTTGTCCTAACCGATGCCTGGATGAAAACTACCCCTGCCATACCCGCACCCTGACCCTACCACTCCACCGCATCCCTCTCCCCCCCCCCCCCCCTCTCACAGTCACTACCCCTTCCCTCTCATCAGAACTCCACAGCTCTCTCCCCCCCCCCCGGATTGCAAAATTGACTCAACTGACCCTTCCCTCTGAAACAATCTGCATTCAACCCCCCCCCCCCTCCAACTCCCAGCTCACGCCCCCTCTGTGATGTCCTCCCTCCCCAGCCTGCTCATGTTTTCCTTTGCCCCTTCACTCCATCCACCAGCCCCCTCCCCCTCCCCCTCCTCCCCCTCCCCCCCTCACTTTCATGTCTTCACATTCGGGGGGGAGAATTCATGAACCCTCTTCCTTCTCCTCTTGCCCTGCCCCCCCCCCAACACAATACAGCTTTAAACCACCCCCCCCTCAATCTCCTTTCCAGATCCACCAATCAAATCACCAAGCAATCACAGAATTGGTCCCAGTAAAGTGGCCGTTGTTGGCATCAGCCTACACATGTCACCCGATTATATACTCAGCCTGGGTTATTAATATTTAGAGTGCCAACGATATAACGCAGTGTTAATTTATGTGAACCCTATAGGTGATGGCACCTTGACTGTTAAACAAACCAGAAAGTACAAATTTTACTTTAACAGCGTGATACAACTCAGTTAATTTGACACCAAAATATCCCATTAGTTATTTATAGCACTCGGCAGATGATAACACTGATTCCAGTGACTGCCGCAACCCTCATTTACATATACTCAACATTACACCATATGGACAAGGTGACAGAAAATTCATTAAAAATGTTTCTTATTAATTTATGGGATGTGGGCGTCGCTGGTTAGATCAGCATTTATTGCCCATCCCAATTGCCCTTCAAGAAGCCTTCTTGAACCGCTGCAGTCCTTGAGGTGTAGGTACAGCCACTGTGCTGTTAGGGAGGGAGTGCCAGGATTTTGCCCCAGCGGCAGTGAAGGAACGGCCGATATATTTCCCAGTCAGGGTGGTGGGTGACTCGGAGGGGAACCTCCAGGTGGTGGGGTTCCCAGGTATCTGCTGCTCTTGTCCTTCTAGATGGTAGTGGTTGTGGAAGATGCTGTCTAAGGAACCTTGGTCAGTTACTGCAGTGCAGGGGCAGCACGGTAGCATTGTGGATAGCACAACCGCTTCACAGCTCCAGGGTCCCAGGTTCGATTCCAGCTTGGGTCACTGTCTGTGCGGAGTCTGCACATCCTCCCCGTGTGTGCGTGGGCTTCCTCCGGGTGCTCCGGTTTCCTCCCACAGTCCAAAGATGTGCGGGTTAGGTGGATTGGCCATGATAAATTGCCCTTAGTGTCCAAAATTGCCCTTAGTGTTGGGTGGGGTTACTGGGTTATGGGGATAGTGTTGACCTTGGGTAGGGTGCTCTTTCCAAGAGGCGGTGCAGACTCGATGGGCTAAATGGCCTCCTTCTGCACTGTAAATTCTATGAAATCTATGAAATCTATGAAATCTTGTAGACGGCACACATGGCTGTCTCTGTGCATCGGTGGCGGAGGGTTTGAATGATTGTGGAAGGAGGAGCAATCAAGCGGGGCTGCTTTGTCCTAGATGGTGTCGAGCTTCTTGAGTGTTGTTGGAGCTGCGCTCATCCAGGGAAGTGGGGAGTGTTCCATCACACTCCTGACTTGTGGCTTGACGATGGTGGACAGAATTCAGGGGACACTCAACGACAGTATTAAAAAACGCAGAATTAAATTAACAAGCTCCTTCTAAGAGCCTCCACAGATACGATGGGCGGGGTGGTCTCTTTCTGCACGGCAACGTTCTGCCGGTGCTGCAGGAGGTGACAAAATGACTTGCGAGCTTTGGAGTCTCTCAGGCAGTTCACCTTTCAGCAGTTAATCCCTCCAATCTGTGCTGAACCTCCCCAGTGTCTCGGCAGACACCCAGGCACCGCATTCTGGCTAATCAGAGGAAAGGAGGAAAGAGCAATTACAGCGTTATCTCTCAGTCAGGTCCCAAAGTGCTTCACGTCCGATAAATTACACTCCTTTGATGGCTAGCCGCCGTTACTCCCGAGGTAAATGCCAGAGCAGTCAGCACAGAGGGTGGCTGTGGTACTAGAGCTGGCTCAGTAGATCTCAGTAGATCTCTGCTTCCCTCGCTCCGTATTCAAACCGTGATCCCTTTTTACCCAAACCGGCTGTCACCAGCCCTGGTGTTCCCGGAGCCGGAACGCCTACTCCGTTTTCTTCTCTCCGCAGGTGTTGCCCGGCCTGCTGAGTTTTTCCGGCACTTTCCGCTCTTATTTCAGAATCTCCAACATCCACAGAACTGCCTCGGTTGGCGCAGCGTCAGGCGCCTTCTCCGATAAACACTCCCAGGAAACTCCACAGCCCATTTTACGCTGTTCACGGCGCTATTCAAATGCAGCTTGTTGCTGTTGATTGAAGGAGCTTGACGGGTGGGGGGGGTGGGGGGTGGGGGGGGGGGGGGGGTGTGGTGGGTGGGGTGGTGGGGGGTGGGGGGTGGGGTGGATGCAGAGAGGATATTTCCTTTTGTGGGAGAATCTTAAACTAGGGGGTCAATATTTAAAAATAAGGGGTAGGGGTCGATTTAAGACGGAGATAAGGGGAATTTCTTTCTCTCGGTGTGGGGGGGGGCGAGGGGGGGTGAGTCTCTGGAACTCTCTTACTCAAAAGGCAGCGGATGCAGAATCTGTGAATATTTTTAAGGCGGAGCCAGATTGGTTCCTCCCTCAAACTTTTAAATCCAGATCATCTGCCCATTTTGCCACTTTGTTCTTTGTGGGATCTTGCTGTGCGCAGAGATAAGTTGTTGCCTTTTCTTCCCTGGCGTTTCTGAGCGGGAGATGACCTGACACTTTCTAATTATTTAATCTTCACTCGAATTGGAGACACTTTGAAGCTAACCTCTCCGAGGAGTGGTGCAGCGAAGACGGGTGAAGAAAAGAGAAAATCAAATCCGATTCGAATTCCCACCTCCTGACCTCTCAGATCAACGTCCTGTCAGAGCAGCGGATCCCTCGGTGCCGAACTGAGGTTTCGGGATCGAACCTCTGGAGGGTACACAGGCATAGGAAATAGGAGTGTGACCTTTGGCCTCGCGAGCCTGCCCCTCCGCTCAATAAGACCATGGCTTGATCTGGTGGCGTCTCGAGTTCAAGGGGCAACAGGCCTTCAGGCTCAGAGGGGAGAGGGAAATCCAGTAAGCCAGGGACCAACACGGGAAGCCACAGAGCGTACAATGCAGGAATGTGGGAGGTCCGGCAGCACAGTGGGCGGAGACCCTGCCTCCGGGTTTGAGTCCCAGCTCAGGGCCTGATGGCTAAGGAAGGTGCGTTCATGAACCCGCCAAACACCACCGACTGACGACAAGAGTGGGAGACAGCCCTGGTCAGTCAGTCATGTGATGGAAAGAACGCTGGAGCCCCGACCATCACTGTCCACGGTTCGAAGACTGCACCAGTCTTGTTAAAGTGTCTGTTGCCACATCAACCTCGGCACGACGAATGATCTGTAACACACCGCCAGGCAGGAACAGGCCATCCCATCCAGCCCTAATGTTACACGGCAGTGTTTACGCCGCACTCTTGCCACCTCTCGCCTCACCAACATGAATAAAATGAAATGAAAATCGCTTATTGTCACGAGTGGGTTTCAAATGAAGTTACTGTGAAAAGCCCCTAGTCGCCACATTCCGGCGCCTGTTCGGGGAGGCTGGTCGGGGATTTGAACCGTGCTGCTGGCCTGCCTTGGTCTGCTTTCAAAGCTAGCGATTTAGCCCAGTGAGCTAAACCAGCCCCTACATAGTCGCCCGCTTCCCCAAATTCCCCCTAAACACATCTGTACCAACCCCTCCGTGTGGCAGCGAGCTGTGCATTATCACCACTCTCTGGGCAGAGAACAATCCCAAACCGCAGAAATGGATAAGCAGCGATCGCAGTGACACAAAGAATTTGACAGACTTTAGCCGGCATGTCACCTCCGTCTTAACTATTTTTGTTCCTCCGCTCCCCCCCTTCCTCGCCTCCCCCCACCCACCCTCTGGGAGGGGATGAAACAGTTGCTCGGATAGAAAAATATGATTTTAGCAAAGAGTCTCGACAGTGGGTAAGAGCCTGTGGAAGAATATAAAGGTTCAGTGACATCACCCGTGGGACCCGTATCCAATTAAAGTGTCCTTGCCTTCAGATTTATTCTTTATTGGAATCCATACCAAAGAGGCCTGTGCAATGAAATATTCATGCAGAAGTATTAGGTTGTTTGAAAGGATCATTTTCTAGAGCGTTGCTCCTGACTACCGCAACCTTAACTAAACGTCACAGCCCATTTGTCAAGCCTGCCGTGCGAGGGAGCGACGCGCTCTGCTCCGAGTGTCGAGCCCGGGGTCGGCACTCCGGTAACTGGTTGGGAGAGGGGTGGGGGAGGGGCGCTGGCCAATCAGCTCTTGGCCGTGAGCTTGTGACAAAAGAGAATTTGAGAGCAACTCAGGCCAGTGAGGCAGGTGACCAAGCTTTTGGGCAAAGAGCTGGTTTGAAAGGGCAGGGGGAAGAGGAAGGGGGAGGGGGTCTAAAAGCAGGAGGGTGTTTGGAAAATTCAGGAAAAGGTTTCCAGAGCTTACGGCCCAGACACATGGAGTGATGTTATTTTCCTTTATTCCTTCATAGGATGTGGGGGTCGGCGGCTGGGCTAGTATTTGTTGCCGATCCCTAATTGCCCTTGAACTGAGTGGCTTGCTGGACCATTTCAGAGGGGCAGTTAAGAGTTGCCATCGCCCCCACGAGGCCCAAGGAGAAACCACAATTGATATCCCCTTGGGCCCGTGGAGTACGAGCTTCCCCGGTAGTAGGCGGTGGCCCACCCAGCAGGGGCTCATAAAACCGAGCATCAAAACCGGCCCGAGCAGGGAAGGGCAAGTTGGTTGTCGCAATGGGGATTGTGAAGTGTAACTAGTCCCTACTGTAGAGGACAGACTTTATGTTTAGTTAAAATAAATCATGTCAGCCTTATCGCTGGCTTCTTTGCTCGTTAAACTGGCAACGAGGAAAAAGGGAAACTCTGGACAGCGTGAGCCGGTTCGAAAATGCCACTATTTGGTAAACTGGAAGCCTTTGGCGCAGGCCCGGAAGATTGGGCCCAATAAGCGGAAGGCATGAGGTACGTTTTCAAATGGCATTTTGGGAGAAGGCCGACAAAAGGTAATCGCCCGAACAGCTTGTGGGACTCCGACCTTACCTATCCACTTGATATGGATTCCCTGCCATTCGATGAGATAATTGCACTGGTGTCTGGCCATTATGATCTAAGATATCAGTTATAATGCCACGGTACCGGTTCAACACGGCTGTGCGAACTCCGGGTGAGTCTGTGACTTATATTTTGACCCATCTCAGATGGTTGGTGGGGTACTGTGAGATCGGGCCATCCCTATCTGAATTGTTGAGATATAGGCTTGTCTGTGGAATCAATAACACAGCCACGCAAAGGAAGCTGTTGGTGGAGCCCACATTGGACTTAAAGCGGGCTATGGAGTTAGCGCTGTCCCGTGAAAATGCGGAGGAAGCAGTACAGAACCTTCAGGGGTCCATGGACTACGGGGGTCCATAGTGTGACCCGACCACCATATTCTGTGATATCCCAGGGCGGAGCCCGAATGGCCAGGGTTCCTCCAAAACAGCAATCAGAGGTGCAATATCGCTGCCGGGCCCAGTATTCAGGAGTCGCTGGAGATCAGCAGGATACCTCCCCCCCCCCCTCACCCCCCCCGAAGCAGAGACGTGTGGACGGAGAACACGTGGTAATCAGGGCGGCCAGAATCGGCGGAGAGAGTGCCGCCCAGGGCTGGCGAGGAGGTCACCTCTTGCATGTGGCCCCACACGAGGAGGACAATATGATGCAGCTAAACAGCATCACAACCCCGAAGGTGGTGCCAATCTGGGTCACACTGCAGGTGAACGGACACCCCCCTGGTGATGGAGATGGACTCAGGTGTCACCGCTGTCTCCACCATCGATCAGCGAACCTTTCACCGTCTGTATACCGGGATCTTGACACCAACCCTGCGAGACACCAAGGCCAGATTGGCTACTTACAGAGCTGAGCTGCTGAGCATGGTTGGTACCAGCGTGACCCCGGTGACCCACAGGCAGCAAACAGTCAGGCTACCTTTAGTCGTGGTGCAGTGGAACGGGATTGGCTGCCAGTCCTCCGTTTCGATTGACAGCAGATTTTTCGGATGGGCACTGGAAGCTTGGATGAAGTCCAGGGAAAATATCCAGAGCTATTGCAGGAGAGCCTGGGCAAGATAAAGGGAGCCAAGACTCGCATCTATGTAGACGCAGAGCCTCAACCAGATATTTCAGGACGCGGTCTGTTCCTTACGCCTCACTCGCCAACGCTGGCTCAAAGCTATGTCTGGTGGGCTGGAATGATGGAAATCGCGTCGTTACCCAATTTGTCAGGGACACCAGAAAACGTCCACCTACAGCCTCCCTTCACCCCCGGGGAATGGTCGCTGGGTAAGACCGCATGCTGATTTCGCCGGCCCTTGTGTGGGGGTCCATTTCTTATCATTGTGGACGCCCACTCCAAACGGCCCGACGTCTACAAGGTGACCTCGACGGCGTCAAGGGCCACCGTCGGGAGGTTGAGGTGCTCATTCAGTACCCACGGGATTCCTGAACTCCTGGTGGCCGACACTGTCGGCAAGCGAAGAGTTGGCCACGTCGACGAAGATCAAGGGAATCGGACACATCAGAGCTTTTGGAAACTGGGAAGGGCAGGGTGTTGTTGGGGAAGGGCATCGAGTGATTTGGTGCGAAGAAGGGTGAATGGATGGCGTAGAGGTGAGGATCAAGCGCGATCCCGCTGAGTGGCAGAGCAGGCTCTGAGGGCTGAATGGCCTCTTCAGCTTCCTAATATCACCTCGGGACGGGAGGGGGGGGGGGGGTACACTAGTGAGAGGGCTGCAGAGGAAAGAAAAAGAGCAAACTGCTCAGAGCATTTCAAGGCTACCATATTCCTCAGCAAGTTAAAACGCCCCTCCTCAGACAGCCAAAGTGATACAACGGTGAACAAATTTGCAAAAGGATCGGCAGAACGTGAAGCGAAAAATAAATCGACAATAGGGCAGCACGGTAACATGGTGGTTAGCATAAATGCTTCACAGCTCCAGGGTCCCAGGTTCGATTCCCGGCTGGGTCACTGTCTGTGCGGAGTCTGCACGTCCTCCCCGTGTGTGCGTGGGTTTCCTCCGGGTGCTCCGGTTTCCTCCCACAGTCCAAAGATGTGCGGGTTAGGTGGATTGGCCATGCTAAAATTGCCCGTAGTGTCCTAAAATGTAAGGTTAAGGGGGGGTTATTGGGTTACGGGTATAGGGTGGATACGTGGGTTTGAGTAGGGTGATCATTGCTCGGCACAACATCGAGGGCCGAAGGGCCTGTTCTGTGCTGTACTGTTCTATGTTCTATGTTCTAATAAAACGATAGCGGGGAATCGATAGCAAATCACAAAACCCCATTCCTGAACGTTAAAAAAAGTGAATGGCGGAGGAGAGAGTTCCTGCCACAATTATAACGGGCCCCTGAATCACGCAGACACAGGAAGCTGATCCTGGGCGGACATCCTATCTGAAGGACTCTCTCAGCTCGGAGATAATTGGAGTTTAGGGAGCAATTGGTCGATAATATTTGCTGTGGAGTAAAGCAACCAAAGGCCAAATGAGATGCAGCCACTGGTATGATAATCCATCATTTCCTTTGCGGATTATATTACAAAACACGATTTTGTGTTAGTAACAACGGCTGGAGTTCTCCGGCCATTGGGGCTCCTCTTTTCCCGCTGGCAGCCTCATTGATGCCAGACTGGGAATTCCAGAGGCCTCGGCTTTAACGCTCTGGGGGACGCATCCCGGTCGCGTCAGCCGGTGGGAATGAACTTAAGGTTAGTCAATAGATTCTGGAATTGAGAAGCTGGTCACCGTGATGGTGGCCAGGGAACCATCATGGATTGTCGTCTGGCTCACCCACATCCCTTTCAGAGAAGGAAATCTGCCACCCTCCCCTCGGTCTGGCCTACACGTGACTCCAGACCCACAGCCATGTAGTTGACTCTTTACTGCCCACTCCCCTCTGAAACGGCCCCGGCAGGCCACTCAGTCCAGGGGCAACTGGGCGGGGTGGGGGGGGGGGCAACAAATACCGACTTTGCCAGCGATGCCCACACATTCCCCCCCCCCCCCAAACGAAAATGAAAACAAGCTGCAAGGGCCTCTGTGGGATTGCCCCTCAGAGAGTATCATGTGAGTCGCGTTAGGGGATTAGGAAGGGAGGTCGGAGTTTTGGTGAAAGAGGTGGGTTTTATGGGGTGCTTTAAAGGCGGAGAGGGAAAGAGAGAGTTAGGGGAGGTTTAGGAAGGGGACGTATCAAGAGCTTGAGGCCCTCAGGCAGCTGAAGGCAAGGCCGCCATTAACGGCGCCGATTAAAATCGGGCAGGAGGCCAGAAAACTGATTTAGAGGAACGTAGATATCTGGGAGAGTTGTGGGTCGGAGGAGGCTACAGAGATAGCGAAGGGGCGAGGACAGGGAGGGATTTGAAAATGAGGAATTATGGATTGATAGATTGTCAGCCAAGTCTGGATGGATACATTTCTCGATGTTTGACCCTCCGATTTCCCCCCAACCGTCCCTAATTCTCTTTTAATTACTCACGGGATGTGGGCGGCGCTGGTTGGGCCCAGCATTTGTTCTCCACTCCTAGTTGCCCTTCAGAAGGTGGTGGGTGAGCCTCCTTCTTGAAGCCGCTGCAGCCCGTGTGGTGTAGGTACACCCACTGTGCTGTTAGGGAGGGAGTTCCAGGATGTTGCCCCAGCGACAGTGAAGGAATGGCCAATATATTTCCAAGTCGGGGTAGCGAGTGACTTGGATGGGAACCTCCAGAGGTGGTGGGGTTCCCAGGTATCTGCTGCCCTTGTCCTCTGGATAGTAAATTAGTTATAACCAGTAAACAGAATTGCTCTTTAACCAAGCATTTTGCCATTTATCCTAAGTTCCTTTTGTTAACTTGGTCTCCATTTTGTGCCTGCCTAATGCTCCAGTGAAGGGACTTGTGTCTTCCGCCAAGTTAACACGCCAACGTTAAAAGCACACAATTGGTTTTTAATGCCCTTATAATTTTTCTCCTGGGAGCAGCTCGCAACGCGGCTCAGGAGATTAATCTTTAAGTCTCGGAGTACGCGGGGCAACACCTGAGGGTTGGCAATGTTTAACTCTGAACACCGGGGTGGGGGGTGGTGGTGGGGGGGGGGGGGGGGGGGGGGGGGCTGGAATCGTGAGACGAATATCACAGGAGAGAGGGGAGTAATGTGATTATCAACATCGCCCTCTGGTGCTGAAGCGGCAATGTACACCCTGCTGGAGAATGTGCCTTGTTAATGAATGAATGGCCCTTAAAGGCTTAACGGCCCAGACGGTGGCGAAAGGGGGAAGCAACTCATTGGAGGGGGGGGGGTGGGGTGGGGGGCTTTATTGGAACTTCCCCCTCAAACCCAATGTGAATGTTGCCGTTTACTGCAACGGGAACGGTGTATTAAAGCAACAAAGGCCCCTGGTGCAGCCGCACAGGGAAATGGTGAGACTCCAAGTTAGTAGCGTTAATAAATTTGTAACTTTATTTAAATTCAACCTATTTTGTGGTCTTTGTGAGTCTGACATCAATCATCCTGAAGTAAGCAACACAAAAACACCACACACAGATGCTGCAGGAGCGGCTGAGTGTTTCCGGAACTTTCCGCTGACAAAAAAAAAATAAACCTGCCAGGTCCGTGCGTACCCGATGACCTCAGGGGTCTACCAGGATGTTGTAGGCAACAGCCTGGATATAGGCCGATCGAGGTGAGGGCGTCCATCCACCTGCTCCAGGCTCATTGTGGCGAGCAGGGATGCTCATACCAATGATAATCCTTCACTCATAATTGACGAAGGTTCTCCGCATGTCCAACTGGTGAGCATGTGTGAGCTACCTCACTCGCCCAACTGCTTCATTTCTCCCAATCCAAACAGGCATGGGGGTTGCCAACTAGACACAGCCAGGAAGGTAAGCGATGGACCTCAGTCAACTAGTTTTGAAGCATAGTCAAAGCAGTAACAGAGGAAATGCGGCACCCAATCTGCACGCGGAAAGATCCCAGAGACGCCAATGCTGTGTTGACACCTTGTTGGAAGTTGTACAAGACATTGGTAAGACCACACATGGAATACTGTGTTCAGTTCTGGTCACCCTATCACAGGAAGGATATAGTTAAACTAGAAAGGGTGCAGAAGAGATTGACGAGGATGCTACCAGGATGTGATGGGCTGAGTTATAAGGAGAGGCTTTTTTCCCTGGAGCGTAGGAGGCTTAGGGGTGATCTTATAGAGGTCTATAAACTAATGAGGAGCATCGATAAGGTCGATAGTCAATGTCGTTTCCCAAAGGTCGAGGAGTCTAGAACTAGAGGGCATTGGTTTAAGGTGAGAGGGGAGAGATACAGAAGAGACCAGAGGGGGAATTTCCTCACACAGAGGGTGGTGAGCATCTGGAACGGGCTGCCAGAGGCGGGTACGATTTTGTCTTTAAAAAGCAGTTAGACAGCTACATGGGCAGGGTGGGTACAGAGGGATATGGGCCAAATGCAGGCAAGTGGGACTAGCTTAGTGATAGAAACTGGGCGGCATGGACAAGCTGGGCCGAAGGGCCTGTTTCCATGCTGTAAACATCTCTGACTCCATGTCTCTCTGATCAGCTCATCTTGGGTCTTTTCCCGGTATTCTGCGAGCAATCAGAGCTGACAAGAGCTGAAGATCTGAAATATGTATTAATTTCCACTGAGGACAACCAGCGGCTCGTCAGAACTGTCAAAGGAACCTCATTAATACGATATGAGATTGTCTTTATTGCTTTCTGTCAGTGAGCAATTGGATTTCAGGAACACTTCACATAGCTCATAATATTTTGAGTTAAGGCACATATTTAATTTATTACAAGCTATTTTGGCACTGGTTTAATTCTCCACTATAGGGCCATTGAGGTAAACAATTTCATTTACTGGCACAGCACATCGGAGCTCTTTGCAATCGGCACAAGGTTTCAAAGAACCTGGGAGTCTGTTAACTTCCATAAACCACTACTCGAGACTTAATGGGGTGCGTCTCAACAGGGACCAGGAGGCCTGTGGGTTTGCGCAGTGTCTAATTGCGAAGGCTCGCCTGTTTACCATCGCTGGGGTGGTCCCACTTTACAGCATAATGTGCAGTGTTGGGGGGTGGGTGGGGAGGGGTGCTGCAGTTAGGAGGGGGGGGGGAATGGTGGTATTGCTCGGCGAATAAATCTGGAATTGAAAAGCTTAGCCTCAGCAATGGTAACCATGACAACTATCATCGATCGTTGTGAAAACCCATCTGGCTGGTCGAAGCCCATTAGGGAAAAGAGGAATCTGCCGCCCTTACCCTGTCTGGCCTCTGTGTGATCCCAGACCCACAACAATGTGATTGACTCCTAACTTCACAGCTGCAGGGTCCTAGGTTCGATTCCCGGCTTGGGTCACTCTCTGTGCGGAGTCTGCACGTTCTCCCCGTGTCTGCGTGGGTTTCCTCCGGGTGCTCCGGTTTCTTCCCACAAGTCCCGAAAGACGTGCTTGTTAGGTGAATTGGACATTCTGAATTCTCCCTCCGTGTACCCGAACAGGCGCCGGAATTGCAGTATTAATGTAAGCCTAAGGATTATTATTATTATAGTTGCTGCAATGCATCTTGTAGATGGTGCACTTGGCATTGGGAATGAGTGTTTGTGGATGGCGTCTCTGCGATCTTTCCATGTGCAAATTGGGTGGATCAAGCGGGGCTGCTTTGTCCTGGATGGTGTTGAGCTTCTTGAGTGTTGTTGGAGCTGCGCTCATCCAGGCAACTGGAGAGTATTCCATCACACTCCTGACTTGTGCCTTGTTGATGGTGGACAGGCTCTGGGGGGGGTCAGAGGTGTGTTACTCGCCGCAGGATTCCCAGCCTCTGACCTGCTCTGGTAGCCACAGTATTGATGTGGCTGGGTCCAGTTCAGTGGCTGGCCAATGGTAACTCCCCCAGGATGTTGAGAGTGGGGGATTCAGCGATGGTAATGCCATTGAACGTCACGGGGACATCACTGGCAATGTGGAGAGATGAGCTAATGGCAGAGAGTGAGTTCAAATCTCACCAGAGCAATTTAGGTTGGTAATTTTTAAACTGGGGCCACCTTTAAATGGTTGTATTGTTACAAAAACCCAGCTGGTTGCTGAAGCCTGAATAAGGCCTCAATAAATGCTGATTACTCGAGAAGCGAAACTAGTGAGTGGCTCATCTCAGCGCTATTTATAATAACAATCTTGTCACAAGTAGGCTTACATTAACACTGCAATGAAGTTACTGTGAAAAGCCCCTAGTCGCCACATTCCGGCGCCTGTTCAGGTACACAGAGGGAGAATTCAGAATGTCCAATTCACCTAACAAGCACGTCTTTCGGGACTTGTGGGAGGAAACCGGAGCACCCGGAGGAAACCCACAAAATAATCAGGGGGCATAGATTAAGGTCGGGGGCGGGAGGTTTAGTGGGTGTGTGAGGAAATGCTTTTTCACCCAGAGGGCGGCGGGAATCTGGAACGCGCTGCCTGAAAGGGTGGCGGAGGCGGGAACCCTCACCACATTTGAGAAGCATTTAGATGAGAGCTTGAATCGTCGTAGCAGACAGGGCTACGGACCGAGTGCTGGAAAATGGGATTAAAATAGATAGGGGCTTGATGGCCGGCACAGGCAGGATGGGCTGAAGGGCCTCTTTCTCTTCTGTAAAGCTCTATGACTTTATTAATATACAACACTTGGGAAGCCAATCCGCTGTCCTCACTCGGCCTGGATGAGTTCAACCACGAACCGATGTGATAACCTCCAAACTGGTCCCCAGTGACCACCACTGCTATTTTCACAGGGGGGGGGGGGGAATAAATACTGACCTTCCCATCCCCAGACTTATTAAACGGATGAGGAATTCCGGGCAATGCTTTGGCCAAATCCATATCTACTCTCCTCCAGCTCTGGCCTGTCACACAGGCCCGATTTTAATCACTTCCTGGTTGCTGGCCATGTCTTCAGCTGCCTGAGGCCTCAGACCTGGGATTGCCACCCTAACCCCCCCCCCCCCCCCCGCTCTCCTCCTCAGAGACGCTCCTTAAAGCCCACCTCTTTCACCCAGTTGCGACACACATGCCCCAGCGAGTAGTACCCGCATTTGGAGGCGCATTTGGAGGCGCTACCCAAATGGAAGCTTTTGTCGTGTCGCTGTGCGCTCAGATCCTCGGTGAGGCCTGGCCGAGGCGATACGATGTGGGTCAGGGAGCGAGGTGAACCAGCGAGGGGCATTCGGGCCCACAATCTATGCAGGCTGACCTCAGGACTCGGGGCCACAATGCAGTGCAATTGCGATGCCACACACAGTTGAACGGCGAACTGAGGCTCAGTTTCCAGGCTTCTGCGCAGAACACCGACCTTTTGGGATTTACTCCAGCAAACAGTAGCAAAAGTAGGACGGCAGATTATTATTTGAATGGGTGTAAATTGAGAGAGGTGGATACTCAGCGGGACCTTGGTGTCCTCGTGCATCAGTCGCTGAAAGTAAGCGCGCAGGTACAGCCGACAGGAAAGAAGGCAAATGGTACGTTGGCCTTCATAGCGAGAGGATTCGAGTACAGGAATAGGGATGTTTTACTGTATGATGCACCATCAATTGCACGCGAGGCGAGTGGATTTACCAATGTCAGGCTTTAATTAACTAGAACACAGCCTGGCGATCGTCTACAGTGGAAAGGGACGATCGTCAGGCTTCTGAGCATTTATACCTCGTTGATAGAGGCGTGGTTAACTCAGCCTCTCGGCCAATCGGTCAAGAGGCACATGACCGACCAGGGCCAATGGTAAGCCGACGTTCTGGCCCAATGGCAGACGAGTATGCAGATCATATCATCACACTGTAATTGTACAGGGCATTGGTGAGGCCACACCTGGAGTATTGTGGGCAGTTTGGGTGTCCTTACCTGAGGAAGGATGTTCTTGCTATGGAGGGAGCGCAGGGAATGTTTACCAGGCTGATTCCTGTGATGGAGGGACTGTCATACGAGGAGCGACTACGTCGGTTAGGATTATATTCATTGGAGTTTAGAAGAGTGAGAGGGGATCTCATAGAAACATAGATCTCATAAACTTCTAACAGGATTAGACAGGGTAGATTCAGAAAGAATGTTCCCGATGGTGGGGAGTCCAGAACTAGGGGTCATAGTTTGAGGATAAGGGGTAAACCTTTTAGGACTGGGGTGAGGAGAAATTTCTTCACCCAGAGAGAGGTGAGTCTGAGGAATTCGAAGGGCTGAATGGGCTTCTCCTGCTACTGTTTTCTAAGTTTCTGTGCAGGCAACGAGAGGGGAAAGAATGGTTTAAAAAATATTAAACCGTTAATATGTTGCTCGGTCTCAAGGATATTTTTCACTGGGGCAGATTCAGCTCATTCCCAGGGTTTGTGAGGTTGTTGAAATTTACTGTGTGTCCACAGGGCTCTGACTCACCCCTAGACGCTGGTGACCCCAGATTCACGCACAGCGAATGTCAAACAGAACCAGAGCGTGTTGACCCGGAATGAACTGACTTGGCACTTTACAGGAGCAGTGAGCTGGTGAGGGCTGCCACCTGCTGTTGAATGGTAGCAGTGCAGCACCACAATCAGAGTTACCACTCTCGGGGAAGGGTGCGAGTATACCCTGGGAGGGCGCAGAGGGGGGAATTCAGCAGATTTAGGGGTTTTAGCTACAAGGTTAGGCTGGGTTTTACCTCCTTGGACCGAGAGACCCAGGTGGACAAATAAATACTTTTCCCATCGCAAAGGGGACATGGATTTAAGGTTTTGTGCAGGAAAAGCAGGAGCAATGTGAGGAAGAATCTTATACCAGTTCGTGGTAATGACCTCGAGTTGGCAGCTCTCGGTGGGCAGGACTTTTGCCCCCACAGCCCTTGATCCTGGGGAAGCCACACTGCTAAGTAACATTCGCTACACCCAAGAGCCAGGCAAAGATCATCGCCTGCAAGAGAGAATCTAACCATCGCCCCTTGACATTCAATGGCATTAGCCAGTGAAAACCCCACTGTCAACATCTGGGAGTTAACATTGACCAGAAACTGAACTGGACCCAGCCATATAAATACCGTGGTTACCAGAGCAGGTCAGAGGTTAGGAATCCTGCAGCAAGTAACTCACCTCCTGACCACCCCAAAGCCTGGCCACCATCTACAAGACACAAGTCAGGAGTGTGATGGAATACTCTCCACTTGCCTGGATGAGCACAGCTCCAACAACACTCAAGAAGCTCAACACCATCCAGGACAAAGCAGCCCCGCTTGATTGCTCCCCCTTCCACAAACATTCAAACCCACCACCACTGACGCACAGTAATAGTCGTGTGTACCGTCTACAAAATGCACTGCAGTAACTCACCAAGGCTCCTTCGGCAGCACCTTCCAAACACACGGCCACCACCATCTAGAAGGACAAGAGCAGCAGGTACCTAGGAACCCCTCCACCTGGAGGTTCCCCCTCCGAGTCACTCACCACCCCGACTGGGAAATATATCGGCCGTTCCTTCACTGTCGCTGGCGCAAAATCCTGGAATTCCTTCCCTAACAGCACAGTGGATGCACCTACATCACATGGACTGCAGCGGGTTCCAGGCGGCTCACCACCACCTTCTCAAGGGGAAATTAGGGATGGACAATAAACGCTGATCGAGCAACAAAAAGCTCCTGGATCGGCGGTCTACGGGTGAGATGGAAGCTGAAGAAATCAAGAATTTCAAAAGGCAATTGCATGGCCCCCTGTGGGAGTAAATTTCCTGGGCTACTGGGACAGAGCGAGGGAATAGGGCTGACAGGATTCCTCTACGAGAGCCAGCATGGAAACCCCTGTCGCCTCGTTTCGAACAGGCCCATGAATTAATTGTCACTCAGGACAGCGGAGGGCATTTTTCGGAATCGAGGACCCGGGGGGGGGGGGGGGGGGGGGGGTGGGGGGAGGCAGAAATCCCGCCCACCAAGAGTTGCCGGCCAATTAGACGTCAGCAGCTGTACTGAAACTGAATGGCAGGCGGGTGCCGACCGGTGTCAAGATGGAACCCACCTGAGGATCTGATCACTGTCGCTGGATCCCAGGCCATCAGAGAGAGCTGGAGGAGGGCGACACGGTGGCAGAGTGGTTAGCACTGGGACGGGCGTCAAGGGAAGGGAGGACTTCTCAGCAGGCAATGAGAAGAATGAGAGGGGATCTCATTGAAACGTATAAAATTCTGGCAGGGCCAGGGCCTGTGCCTGGAGGGTCCAGATCCAGGGGTCACAGCCTCAGGACATGGGGAGGGGGGGGGGGGGCATTTAGGACTGAGATGAGGAGAAACCTCTTCACTCAGAGGGTGGCGACCCGGTGGAACCCTCGACCACAGAGGCTGGAGGCCGAGTCACTGAATGTATTTAATGAGGAAATGGATAGTGTGGTGATATGATCAGCATACCTGTCTGCCATTGGGCCAGAACGTCGGCTTACCATTGGCCCTGGTCGGTCATGTGCCTCTCGACCGATTGGCCGAGAGGCTGAGTTAACCACGCCTCCATTAACGAGGTATAAATGGTCAGACGCCTGACGATCGTCCTTACCATTGTAGACGATCGCAGAGCTGTGTTCTAGTCTATTAAAGCACTCGTCTCGCGTACAATTGATGGCACATCAGATAGATTATAGACTCTGCAGATGTTAAAGGCGATGGGGGGGGGGGGGGAGAGGGGGAGTGTGGTGTTGAGTAGAGAGGATCAGCCATGATCATATTAAGTGGTGGAGCAGGCTCGAGGGGCCAAATGGCCCCCCTCCTTCCCCTATTTGCGATGCTTCTGTGGGTGTGAATTCAGCCTGCCACGGGGTCGATACCTGCAGATTCGGGATGGGGCTTTGCAATCGGCATCAGTTGCCCACTTTAGAGCTTCAATCGGAGACGGGGCAGGTAGGCCACCGCCCCGCCCAATTAAATACCCCCCACCCCCTACCCCCCCCACCACTAAACCCGCCACAGGAGACGGCATGAATTTCCACCCTTTGATTCCGTCAGCCTTAACAGTGAGCTGTTAACAGCATCCAGATAAACAAAACAAACAGGCTGACATTTAAACACCAATTTTGAAAATATATAATGTCGCCGCAGGCAGTATACGTTATTTCGAAAGGTTAGCACTGAGCTGGGTCGGACTGCATCTCATAAGTTCAAAGGTTCATCAGATATAGGAGCTGAATTAGGCCATTCTGCCCATCGAGTCTGTTCCGCTATTCGATCATGGCTGATCCCATCCTGGCCTTAACTCCACCGTCCTACCCGTTCTCCATAACCCTTCATCCCAGTACCAGTTAAAGATCTGTCTGACTCCTTAAATTGGCTCACTGTCCCAGCATGCACCGCTCTCTGGGGTAACGAATTCCACAGATTCGCAACCCTTTGGGCGAAGTAGTTTCTCCTCATCTTGGATTTGAATTTGCCGCCTCTTATCCGAAGGTGACCTCTTGTTTTAGAATGCCCCACACGAGGAAGCCTCCGCTCCGCGTCTACTTTATCCAGACCTTTTATCATCTTGTACACCTCAATTCGATCTCCCCTCATTCTTCTAACCTCTAGAGGGTATCGGCCAAAACTGCTCAATCTCTCCTCATACGACAAACGCCTCTCTCCGCTGCCCCCCCACTGACTCGGGAGACAGTCAGTCAGAATTAACCTTCAGCGGATCTACTTCGCATCACAATGGAATAGTGCAGCACGGAAGGAGCCCGCTCATCCTACCCATCAGCCTGCTATTCAGCTGTGTGGGGCATCGAGCCGGAGCCACATCCTGATCTTGGCCAATGTCCAGTTCCCAACCAAGGCTGGGAAAACAGGGGGGCGTGGACTGTGGCTGATTCCCTCTCTCTACTGCAGTACCCCACCCCTCCACCCCACCGGGTATTATCTTGAAGATTAATTACCCCCTCCCCTCCCCCCACCTCCTATTCCTGCAAAGTTTCTCCTTCCAAATTTCCTGTCTGGAACAATGAGTTTCATCGACAGAATCCCCGTGACCAGCCCCTCGTAAACAATGAAATGAAAAAATGAAAATCGCTTATTGTCACGAGTAGGCTTCAAATGAAGTTACTGTGAAAAGCCCCTAGTCACCACATTCCAGTGCCTGTTCAGGGAGGCTGATACGGGAATACCATGTTCTCCGATTACTGACCCCCCTCACCCTGCCCCTCCCTCCCCTTCCTCCGCTGCAGCTTGTCCCTCGAAAGCCGTCCCGTTAACAATCCCTTTATGGACATTCCCTTTAAGGGATATTTATTCAGCCAAACTTTGTGTCTTTCCCTGCATAGCCACTGGAGGGAGCACGTGACACAGTAATCGCAGAAATCAAATCTGAGTCTTGTTTGAGTGTTTCTCTTTGTGTGATAGAATCATCGAATCCCCACAGTGCAGGAGGAGGTCATTCGGCCCATCGAGTCAGCACCAGCCCATCGATAGAGCACTGCACGTAGGCCCAGGCCCCCCACCCCATCCCCATTAACCCACTGAGCTCTTTGGACACGAAGGGGCAATTTAGCGCGGCCAATTCACCTAATCTCCATGTCTTTTGGACTGTGGGAGGAAACCGGAGCGCCCGGAGGAAACCCACGCAGACGCGGGGAGAACGTGCAGACTCCGCACAGGCAGTGACCCGAGGCCGGGGAATCGAACCCGGGTCCCTGGGGCAGCGAGGCAGCGGTGCTAACCGCTGAGGTGAAGCCGTGGGGGATGCTGAAAATTTGAAATAGGGGGAAGTGTAGTCAGGCCTGCGGTGACCCCGATTAACCCGAACCTCACGAGCATTGTCTGCCACAGGGCTGAGACAGGCAGAAGGCATTTGGGGCAAAGAAAATTCCGTATTGCAGGCCCCAGGTGCTGAAGGGTCAGAGGGTCTCCTGGCCCCTCAGCTTCCAGCCTCTGTGACCCCTGCTGCCCTGACTACGACCTCAAACAGAGTCTTGTTCACCCATTTCCCATGTGCTTTCGGGCCTACACTGGCTGCCTGTCTGGCAAAGCCTCACATCTCAAATTTCCATCCTCGGATATAAAGTCTCCACCCTGCACCCCCCCCCCCCCCCCCCCCCCCACATCTCTCTAGCCCGACAAACCACCCAGGTCCCTGAACCCCTCCCAATTCATGACGTGGAACTGATGTGACAAGTGATGCTGCGCATTCGGGAAAAGAATCTGCGACTGAGTGCCGGTTCCAGGCAGCAGGGGGCAGCAGACACACGTATTTTGTCAACTTGAATCAAAAGCCATTGAGCAGTATTGAGTGGGGACATTACAGAATGGAGTGGAGCATTAGAGAATGGAGTGGAGCATTAGAGAATGGAGTGGAACGTTAGAGAATGGAGTGGAACATTACAGAATGGAGTGCAACGTTACAGAATGGAGTGGAACGTTAGAGAATGGAGTGGAACGTTAGAGAGTGGAGTGGAACATTAGAGAGTGGAGTGGAACGTTAGAGAATGGAGAGGTACATTACAGAATGGAGAGGAACATTACAGAATGGAGTGCAACGTTACAGAATGGAGTGGAACGTTAGAGAGTGGAGTGGAACGTTAGAGAGTGAAGTGGAGTGTTAGAGAGTGAAGTGGAATCTTAGCGAATGGAGTGGAACGTTAGAGAGTGGAGTGGAACGTTAGAGAAAGGAGTGGAACGTTAGAGAGTGGAGTGGGACGTTAGAGAAAGGAGTGGAACGTTAGAGAGTGGAGTGGAACGTTAGAGATTGGAGTGGAACGTTAGAGAGTGGAGTGGACCATTAGAGAGTAGAGTGGAACGTTAGAGAGTGGAGTGGAACGTTAGAGATTGGAGTGGAACGTTAGAGAGTGGAGTGGACCATTAGAGAGTAGAGTGGAACGTTAGAGAGTGGAGTGGAACGTTAGAGAGTGGAGTGGAACGTTAGAGAGTGGAGTGGAATGTTAGAGAGTGGAGTGGAACGTTAGAGAGTGGAGTGGAACGTTAGAGAGTGGAGTGGAATGTTAGAGAGTGGAGCGGACCATTAGAGAGTAGAGTGGAATGTTAGAGAGTGGAGTGGAACGTTAGAGAGTGGAGTGGAACGTTAGAGAGTGGAGTGGAACGTTAGAGAATGGAGTGGAATGTTAGAGAGTGGAGCGGACCATTAGAGAGTAGAGTGGAATGTTAGAGAGTGGAGTGGAACGTTAGAGAGTGGAGTGGAACGTTAGAGAGTGGAGTGGAACGTTAGAGAATGGAGTGGAACGTTAGAGAATGGAGTGGAACGTTATAGAATGGAGTGGAACGTTATAGAAATGAAGGGAAGGAGTGAAAAAGGGAAAAAACAGAATGAAACAGGTGGAAAATGTCAGAGAGAGAGATGGTAGGTTCGATGGCCAGGATGTTCGAGTACACTGGCAGTATATTTTACTGCTGTGTTTCCTCATTATAGAGAGCAGTAAAAACATCAACAAACATAAATAACCAGAGTTAATTTTATTTTTGCATGTTGTGTTCTCCATAAGCCTGTGCAGTCACCTTCCTTATCGATCACCGGTGTACTTTGTGATTTACAAGGTTTGATTTGGATCAGTATTCAGCTGTTGTGTTTGGTGGAGGTGAACCGTCCTTTCTAATATTGCACTGTTTCATTGGTCACCATCGCGAGAGACTTTGCCTTTATCTGATTGGTGAACCGCACCTCACCTCTAACCTCCAACCTCCCTCCCACTGACCTTTAACCTTTAGGCTTATTCACCTCCATCCAGCTTCTATTTGAGCTGCCGGCTCTCCGGGATTGGCCTGGGGTTCCCGGGAATTGGAGATGGATCTCCGGGACACGGCCGTGCCCAAGGCAGGAGGAATATCATTAGGACAATGAAAGCGAGGGAAATTTTCTTTGACCATTCCTCTTTACCACATGGAAAATATTGAAAATGGGGGAATAAAAAGGCTGTTTGTCTGACAGGCGAGCATCGTCCAATTGGACAGCAAGTCTGTCTTCTTTCCGATTGGCGTGGGAAGGTCGGTGCCACGAGGATTGGCGAGGCAAATCGTGCGACAAAACCTCCAGTTGGCAACCCTACTTTCCACCCAAACTCCGTCCCTCCTTCCTCCAATCTCCCTCCAACCTGCCTTCCTAGAGAAACCCCAGCTTCAACGTTCGACTGGAGCTCACTGCCCCGACACTGGCTGAAAAACGCAGCGGGTGTAGCGATATCATGGTGGTATTGTAATTGAGCGACTGACCACTAGGAGTCTCACTACTATATAAGCGAATGTCAGAGTCGGGTGATCCCTCCGACTGGCTGGAGGAAGCTGGAGAGATGTTGCTTGTGCTTGAGCTTACTGTCATTCAGCTGTTTTGTATATATTTGACCCACAGTTAATGTTAATAAATCGTTTATAGCTTTGGCTACAGGTGTTCTTGAAATATAAATCAGGCCATCAGACAAGAACATCAAGCGGGTTGTTGTGATCGGGAGCGCCCTGAAAAGGGGGGGGGGGGGGGGGGGGGGGGGGGGGGGGAGGGGTGGAAAGCAGCAGTAACTTTTCCGAAAGGAAATTGGACAAATACTTACAATACCAGGTTAAAGTGCAACAGGTTTATTTGGAATCACCTGATGAAGGGGCTTCGCTCCGAAAGCTCGTGTTTGAAACAAACCTGTTGGACTTTAACCTGGTGTTGTAAGGCTTCTTACTGTGCTCACCCCAGTCCAACGCCGGCATCTCCACATCATGGATAAATACTTCCCGGAGAAGGGTTTTCAGGGCCTTTGCGGTGAGCACAGAGTGGGGTTAGTGGGACCATTTGGCTAACGCTTTGAAAAAGCCAGGTTGAATGAATCATACTGCACAAAACGAAAGCAAAAAGAGGAGGGGGGGATTAAAATTTTTTCACCCTCTTGGTGTAATAACGGCCACATTTCCTGGAATCGCCCCCACGGCCGACATTATACTGAGACGCTTGTAAATTATCTGGCGATGAACAGACATGGGGAAATGGTGGAGACGCATCTGTCTTTCCCGAGAATTAACATCTATTTATCTCGCTGACAGTCAGTGAGAGCCGCCACTTCCAGAAGTTAGCAATTTAATTAAGCTGGAAGTCGGCTGTGTAAAAACGTACGTAACTGCCACAATGTTTTCTTTTCTTTTGGGTGGGGGGGGGGGGGGGCAGTGGGAGATGGTCCATTTATGACTGGCCTGGCCCTTTATTGCTTGAAGTGGCGGTGTTGCCGTCTGGTGCGCCAACCAGGTGATGTTTCGATGTGGCCACCTCGTTCACTTACCCGACAGCTGAGGCGCAGCGTCTCGTTGAAATCGCACCGCACGTTAGGACGGGGGTGGGAGAATTTGTGCGACTGTATTCTATTCCCATCTGCCCCCCCCCCCCCCCGTCCCCTCAAAGTGCTTGGGATCGGTGAATATGTCCTGCGGTTTGGTTATTAGTCATCGAGGTCTACAGCACAGAAAAGGCCCTTCGGCCCATCGAGTCTGCGTTTGGTTTGCAGAGAAAGAAAACAGAGGGAAATGGTGTGCTGATAGGAACTCAGATTGGCAGACCTTTGTTAACCGATGCGATATGGCACGACTGGCGCTGGTGGTAGCGGAGGAACATAGGCACAGGAGGAGGCCATTCAGCCCCTCTTACCTATTCCAGCACTCAATGAGATCGAGGCTGATCTATAGTCTGACTCCACATACCCGGCATTGCCCCATCCCTTAATACCTTTGGAGAGCAAAAAGCCATCAATGGCATATTTGAAATAAATCATTCACCCAGCATCACTTACTCTTTATGGTGGAGAGTTCCAAATATCTACCACCGTTTATGTGTCAAATTGGTGCCTAGCTTCACCCCTGAGAGATCGGACTCCGAATTTTTGACTTTGGGCAGGATTTTCCACCCCTCCCCCATTCATTCCAATTTTCAGTCATTAGTGGGAAGGATAGGGGATTGTCATGGTTTTGTAATGTTATAAAGGTACCATTTGCCCAGTAGGGATTGTGTAAACACACTGTGGGTTAATTTATTAAGCCTAGGCACATGAAAATAGATATAGAACATAGAACATAGAACAGTACAGCACAGAACAGGCCCTTCGGCCCTCGATGTTGTGCCGAGCAATGATCACCCTACTCAACCCACGTATCCACCCTATACCCGTAACCCAACAACCTCCCCCGCCCCCCTAGCCTTACTTTTTAGGACACTACGGGCAATTTAGCACGGCCAATCCACCTAACCGGCACATCTTTGGACTGTGGGAGGAAACCGGAGCACCCGGAGGAAACCCACGCACACACGGGGAGGACGTGCAGACTCCACACAGACAGTGACCCAAGCCAGGAACCGAAACTGGGACCCTGGAGCTGTGAAGCATATGTGAAGCATATACTTGGATAGGAAGCTGGAAGAGACCGGCGGCAGAGCTGTGCGCGTGTGCTCTGCTCAAAAGTGAAACTATAACTGGATCGCATGAGCCACTTTCCCTCTGGTGATGGCATGCTGCAATCTCTTAAAGACACATTACAACAGAAATGATGGGCGCGATTCTCCGCAAATGCGGAGAGTCGTGAAGGCTGCCGTGAAACTGGCCGTGTTTCACGATTCTGCTCCCCGGTTGGGGCTAACAGCGGGGCCCCGTGAACCTCGGCATCACAGGCTTAGCGAACTTCGCTAAGCCCGCGCGCCAAGGGTAACGGCGGCTGATGTGCATGATGACGTCATCACGCATATGCGTGAAACCCGCGCATGCGCGGGCCGTTATGCCCCTCAGCCGCCCCGCGGACTGATCCTGTGGGGCGGCGGAGGAACAAAGAGTGCGCGGGGTTTGGACCCGCTGCTCGCGATCGGTGCCCACCGATCGCGGGCCCATGGCACCCTTGGCACGGCCGCAGTGCCATGGTTCTCGAGAACGGCACTTTGCGGCCGTTTTCACGAACTGTGAGAGCAGGCGTGTTTGCGTTCGTGAAAACGGCCGTAAAGGCCTGGGAACTCGGCCCATCGGCTAGGGGAGAATCACTGCTCGCCGTAAAAAAACGGTGAGCAGCGATTCGTGTCGTGGGGCGGCCGTGGGGGGGGGGGGGGGGGGGGGGGGGCGGGGGGAGAATAGCGGGAGGTCGGAAAAAATGTCGCGCCCGATAGAATCCAGCATTCACTAACTGAGAAATATGAGTTTAAGTCCCACCGTGACAGCCAGACAATTTAATTGAATCTTAAAGAATAGGATTTTTTTATAAACTAACCTCAGCGAAAGGTGACTGTGAAGCTGTTAGATTGTCACAGAAGCCTAATTGGTTCACTTCAGGAATGGAAACCAGACGTTTCCAGCTGATCGGGGCAACAGGGCGGCATGGTGATTAGCACTGCTGTCTCACAGCACCAGGGACTCGGGTTCAATTCCAACCTTGGGTGACTGTGGAGTCTGCACGTTCTCCCCGTGTCTGCGGGGGTTTCCTCCGGGTGCTCCGGTTTCCTCCCACAGTCAAAAGATGGGCAGGTTAGGTGGATTGGCCGCGCTAAATTGGCCCCACAGTGTCCAAAGACGCGCAGGCTGGGGTTGGGTGGGGTCACAACGGTAGGATGGGGGAGTGGGCTGAGTTGGGGTACTCTTTCAGAGGGTCGGTGAAGACTCAATGGGCTGAATGGCTTCCTTCTGCACTGGTGGGATTCTATGAATATGTGATTCCAGTCTCACACCAGTCCTCCGAAGATGCCTAGTGAGCCAATCAGCTGTTCGAGACTGGGCTTTGTTAACACCGGCCTTACTAAGGAGCTTAAAGAAGGAATCAAAATGCTAGAGGCGGTTAAATACTGAGGTTACTTTCCACTCAGAAGCCTGTGATTGAGAACGATCCATCCCTCATGTGCCAGTTCTTGGATGAGTTGAAAACAGTGAAAAGGTTCTGGAGCTTTGGGAAGATTAAGTTGGTTTTGTTGTGCGTAGGAATTGACTGAAAGATGACACCCGGGCACATCAACTGGGGCCTGCACTGGGCTAGCTGGATCCTGAAACTTTGTTCCCAATGCTTCAGCAATTGAGGCAGGCCCCAAAGTTTTTGGGGCGAAGATGTAGGACCCGCATCAAAAATCAAAATCTTGCACCAACTTTATGGTCGTAAAACATTTTGGAAATCAATTGGACAGAACTTTGCAGGAGAAAGTGGAAAATAGTTGAGAGAAATAAATAATGCCAGGGGCTTTGAAACTGAGTGAGAGTAAGAGAGGGTGAGAGTGAAATCGAGGGAGAGAGAGAGAGGCCGAGAGAGTGAGAGAGACAACAAGGAGGAGAGTGAGAGAGACAGTGAGATCTGCACCGACCCTCCAAACGTGCACTCTACCTCGACTCAAATCCCAGCCCTATCCTCCGTAACCCAACCTCACCTTTGGACACTAAGGGGCAATTTTACCATGGCCAACCCAATAAATCTGCACATCTTTGGACTGGGGGAGGTAACCGGAGCACCCGGAGGAAACCCTCGCAGACACGGGGAGAACGTGCAGACTCCACACAGACCTGAGGTCGGAATCGAACCGGGATCCCTGGCACTGTGAGGCAGCAGTGTTAACCACTGTGCCACCGGGCCACCCAATGGTCTTATGGACACCCACACCCCATGGATAAATGAAAATAATAAGATTCTGGCTGACACCAATATGGAGAGCAGGACCTTTCTAGAACCGGATGAGTATGTGCTTGCCCCCTGCTTCAAGGGCGGCTTTGAATCAGAGGAAGAGATGCAGCACGATTGAGTTTCTAGATAACCTGGTCTAACCGTGGGGCTTTGTTCAGTCCAGTGCGATTCACCATTAGAGACCCTCTTTCTCTATCGTCATGTGCAGCAGCCTGAGGCAGCAGGCCCGTTACCATGGCGCTGGGGCCACATTATTATTTATTATTCCAACGGGAAGAATAAAACACCTCACAAGGAAATATCCCCTTGAAATCTATTGACAGTTTTTATGATTATAATGCTAATATTTGAGCACCAATTAATGATGTCTGTGTATTACTCCACATGTTTAAATGCATTTGAAAAGTAGGTGAAGTGTATTTGGCCATTGAGCCATAGGTCAACAATCGGGGCTTGGGCAGTGAGTAGCTCTTGAAAACAACCTTTAGGGGTTCTGCTTTGCAAACTCTTACTAGCTCGAGACTGTGCGTAACCCATCAGCTACAATTACAAACTGGTGTGCACCGACCCTTCGAAAGAGCACTCTACCCATGCTCACTCCCCCATCCACCCTGCCCTATCCCCGTAACCCAATGGCTTAACCTGCACCTAAGGGGCAATTTAACACGGCCTCTCCACCTAACCTGCACATCTTTGGACTGTGGGAGGAAACCGGAGCACCCGGAGGAAACCCACGCAGACAGGGGGGCAGAACGTGCAGACTCCGCACAGACAGTCACCCAAGGCTGGAATCGAACCCGGGTTCCTGGCGCTGTGAGGCAGCAGTGCTAACCGCTGTGCCACCGTGCCACCCGTTCTATGATGTTTCATGACTAACCACATTTCTGAGACTTATTAATGCGTTAATGTAATAGTGAAGACAAAACTGGAATTAATAAAACAAATGAAAAGTTATTCTGCCATAATTGCACTATTATTTATGGAACCTATGGCTAAAAATGACTTTCAAAAATATTACTTTGCTACACGGGCTGGCTCTCTTTCGCCTATCCTGCTTAGGAAGAAAATGTTTTGTGATATGGTTCTCTTTCCAAGAGCCGGTGCAGACTCAATGGGCTGAATGGCCTCCTTCTGCACTGTAAATTCTATGAACTATTCTATGATATTTGAGAATGTGAACGACACAGGTTGATTAATCCTGTGGTTTGAAAAGCGTCAAGACAAACATACGACCATAAGGACACATTTTTGGCTTGCTGATGGCGAGGCGTGTCCGCTGCGGCTCACTGGAGGATACTCCCGACTCTGAATCGGAGAGTTCGTAGGTCAGACCCACTGCTGGAGTACAATCGAGGATGATGCTCCCCTCTGCAGCACTGAGGGAGTGCTGCACTGTCACAAGTGCTGTTCATCAAACGAGACATTAAACATCGCAAAAGAGTCAGGATGGAATCTCGAGGAAACTGATCGGGTAGAGTCCAAAAGTGACAAAAGTGCGAAGTCACCTTCATTACGTCTGTGGGCAAGTCCCCTTCAACAGCACCCTCAAAACCCATAACATCAAGGACACGGGCAGCAGGCGAATGGGAACCTCGCCACTTGCAAGCCACACACCACCCTGGCTTGGCAGATGCTATGTATAGCAACCAATGCCCTTCTGTATAGTATGTCACGTGATTACGCGGTGGCATCATCAGAGGCACATGGGAGATTTTTCCTTCGGCTGGGAGCAAGGCAACATCCCTGTAAATTAACTTTCTGCTGTGAAGTAAAAGAAAAACCCCATAAAACATAACAGAAATATGTCCTCGATTGTCACTGGGGCGAAATCCTGGAACTCCCTAACAGCACAGTGCGTGTGCCTACGCCACATGGACTGCATCAGTTCAAGAAGGCATCTCACCACCACCTTCTCAAGGGGCAATCAGGGATTGGATTATAAACACTCACATGCACAGCAAGGCCAACATTCCATGAAGGAATAATTTGTTTTTAAAGCGTATAGAAATTAGTGATCAAATTATAGTTTAAGAACAGTAATTATAATCACATATATTTTGCAATGTGAGGTTAGTGTTGTGTAGAATACAGTGTAGAACTTATTTATTCACTAATTCATCTAATGCTTGCATGGCAGCTAACGTGTAAAACAAGATTTCCACACAGAATCCGGAGCACCCGGAGGAAACCCATGCAGACACGGGGAGAACGTGCAGACTCCGCACAGACAGTCAACGGAGGCCGGAATCGAACCCGGGTCCCTTACCCTGTGAGGCAGCAGTGCTAACCACTGCGCAGCAATATTCTTCATGTGATTGGCAGGACGATGCAATGGACTCGCTTCTTTCACTTTTGACCTCTCCTTTCTGGCAGTGTGTCTTCTTTTTGAGGTAATGACAGGTTACGAACGACTATTAACACAAAGGGTGTCATCAAAACCAATCCAATTCCCCACCTTATTCACTCATAAACCATAGCCAAACTTTAGCTGTTACCAACTAGGAAGGGGAACCTCCTTGATGTCACATTGAAGTTAGAGAGCACTGGGAGGATTTAATAATAATAATCTTTATTAGTGTCACGGGTAGGCTTACATTAACACTGCTATTACGTTACTGTGAAAATCCCCCAGTCGCCACATTCCGACGCCTGTTCGGGTACACGGAGGGAGAATTCAGAATGTTCAATTCACCTAACAGCATGTCTTTCAGAACTTGTGGGAGGAAACCGGAGCGCCCGGAGGAAACCCACGCAGACACGGGGAGAACGTGCAGACTCCGCACAGACAGTGACCCGAGCCGGGAATCGAACCCGATTCCCTGGCGCTGTGAAGCAACAGTGCTACCAGACTGCCTTTACAACACTTTATTAACATCTGGGGGCTTGTGCCAAAATTAGGAGAGCTGCTTTAATTTTTTTTATTCCTCATGCGGGCGTCTCTGGCTGGGCCAGCATTTATTACCCATTCCTCAGGGAAGTGAAGAGTCAACCACATTGCTGTGGGTCTGGAGTCACATGTAGGCCAGACCGGGTAAGGACGGCAGATTTCCTTTCCTAAAGGACATTAGTAAACCAGATGGGTTTTTACGACAATCGGCAATGGTTTTATGATCACTTCCAGACTTTTCATTCCATATTTTTATTGAATTCAACTTTCACCATCTGCCCTGGCGGGATTGGAACCCAGGGCACCAGAGCATCACCCTGGGTATCTGAATTACTCGTCCTGCAACGATACCATTGGGCCGCTGCCTTCCCTAACAGACTAGCTCAGCAACAAAGTGACATTGCCATACTCACAGACTCATAACTTGCTGCAAATGTCCCGGACGCCACCATTACCAGCGGCAGGACAGACCCAGCAGAGGTGGTGGGTGGCACAGTGGTGTACAGCTGGGAGGGAGTCACCCTGGGAGTCTTCAACGTCCACTCTGGACCCAGTGAAGTCTCATGGCAACAGCCGTGTGCACCATCTCCAAGATGCACTGCAGGAACCCGCCAAGACTTAGGGAGCACCTTCCAAACCCATGACGGCTACCATCTAGAAGGACGAGGGACAGCAGGCACATGGGAACCCCACCACTTGGAGGCTCCCCTACAAGCCACATGCCATCCTGACCTGGAAATATATCGCTGTTCCTTCGCTGTTGCTGGGTCAAACTCCCTCCCTAATAGCACAGTAGGTGCACAGACCACACGGAGTGCAGAAGTTCAAGAAAGCAGCTCACCACCACCTTCTGATGGCCTGAGCCAGCAATGCCCACATCCCATAAACAAAGCAAAATCATAGAATCAAGAATCCTGACAGTGCAGAAGGAGGCCATTCGGCCCATTGGGTCTGCACCGGTCCTTGTAAAGAGCACCCTACTTAAGCTCAGGCCTCCACCCTATCCCCATACCCCAATAACCCTATCTAACCTTTAAGAGGCAATTTAGCGTGGCCAATCCACCTGACCCACACATCTTTGGAGTGTGGGAGGAAACCGGAGCACTCGGAGGAAACCCACGAACACACAAGGAGAAAGTCACCACACAGAATGTCACCCAAGGCCGGAATTGAACCCTTGTCCCTGGAGCTGTGAGGTAACAGTGCTAACCACCGTGCCAACGTGCCACCCAAATAAAATACCCTGACTGAGGGAAGCCCATACCGGGGGGGGGGGGGGCAAAAAAATAAACTCAAGGCAGGAGCATTCCCCGACATAAAGCACTTACCCGCTTCACCATCAGCAGCAACACTGAGTAAGCTGGCTGTTCGACTGTGAGGGCATCGTAGCTGAGCCATCTCGGCACCCGCCCAACATCCACTGATTGGCTAACGATTGGGACAGGAAAGCTGCTCCACCCTTTTCCATAGGCCTGAGAATTACTGCAGTGCCTGAACCATGGGCCCAAGAATTATTTGTACAAAGTCACGCACGACACATTGCTTTGACATGACGCCTTTAACACCCCCAACGGGCTTCATAAGTATCAGGAACCAGACAAAATTGGGGCTTGATAAGGAGATGTCAAGACAGATGGACGGAACTTGGTCAGAAAGGGTGATTTCCCAGAGTGAGGGAGAGATGGTCAGTAAAGAGGAAGGCAGCGTTGCAGGGAAAAATTATTCAGAAGTTACTGCTGCCTCCCAGGCAATTCCTTTGACATTTCTACTCGAGCTTAACTCCTCGCCGTGTTTATAATTCATTGGAAAGAAACAAAATTGAAATGCAAGCCGCGAGTCGAAAATAAATGACAAAGAAATTGTTTTAATTTCAGCCACCTTATCCAACAGCTCATCAGACCTTTAACATCGCCAACTGCAAGAAATAGACATTGATGCTTCGGAGAAAGAGCACACCGCGCAGGTGGGGGAATGACAGATTCGCGGAGAATATAGTCATTCTATTAAAAATCTATCAAGCGTACACTCACTTAAGTTCTGGTGAGAACAATACAATGCATGGGAAAGTGGAGTATTTCTATTCAAACAAATTATAGGGTTGCCGCATTTAAAGTCGATGGCATCTAAAGTGGCCATTACTTTTAATTTTTATAATTACTTCACACTCCATCGAGTGGGTTCCGCCGAGGCCTGTGTGTGTACTGAGGCAGGAGGGGGAGCAGTTTCAACGCAAACAATCCCCACTCTCTCACTGATCGTGGAGCTTGATGGATAAGCGAGCTTCCGCTGGCTGAGACTGGATGGGAACAAGGGTCGAACGTTGGGTTGAATGAGCCCATCTCGTGTTCCTGGAGCCCACCCTCTTACCCGCCTACAGGTGGTCAACACCTGTGTCTCTGAGTTCGAAGGTCCATGACCCACGCTCCCCCCCCCCCCCCCCCCCCAGGCTGATAGGCCTCCCCTTGTGTAGGACTGAGGGTGTGCTGCACTGCCAGGGGTGCTGATCTTCGGTTAGGATATTGGGCGGGATTCTCTGCTGCGTGTCCGCCCCGCTTACCGCTCCCAGCGAGGACTGAGCATTTGGCGTGAAGGAACGGAGAATTGAAGTCATTCAATCAAGGGGCTGCCTGTCCTTTCACATAGATCGGGTAATGGGGCGGAGGAGTTACCTCCTGTGTCCTCTCTGGGCAGCACGGTAGCACAGTGGTTAGCACTGTGGCTTCACAGGTCCCAGGTTCGATTCCCGGCTTGCGTCACTGTCTGTGCGGAGTCTGCACGTTCTCCCACCGTGTCTGCGCGGGTTTCCTCCGGGTGCTCCGGTTTGCTCCCACAGTCCAAAGATGTGCAGGTTCGGTGGATTGGCCGTGCTAAATTGCCCCTTAGTGTCCAAAGAGCGGGGGTACTGGGTTAAGGGGATAGGGTGGAGGTGTGGGCTTGGGTAGGCTGCTCTTTCCAAGGGGCGATGCAGGCTCTATGGGCCGAATGGCCTCCTTCTGCACTATTTTGACGCCGGCGTGGGACATAGCCCCAATACTGGAGAATCCAGCCCATTGTTCTTAGTTCACAGATACCCTTTGTTTAAAAGGGTAGCAAGGGAAATCCAGGAAATTACAGGTCAGTGAGCCTTACGTCAGTGGTTGGGGAAATTATTGGAGAGAATTCTTCAAGACTGGATTTACTGGACAGGGAGGACGTGAAGGGGCTGGGCCAGCCCCCACCCAAGGCCCACGATCACAGAAGGGGCCCATGCAGGCACACAGATGGATTTTCTGGTGACCCCTCCACTACCCTGGCTGTCCGTTAGCCTTCCTGTACGGAGCAAATGGGGATGGAACCCAGAATCTCCACCTGACTAAATGCCCACGGTGACCGAACCTGCCAAGGGGGAGGGGGATTAAATTCCATTCCTAGTTCTGAACTATCCAGCCAAAGGGCAGTATCCGCCTGTAAAACTCCTTACGAATCTTGTATGTTTCATGGAATCATCGAATCCCGACAGAGCACAATGAGGACATTCGGTCCATCGAGTCTGCACCGACCCTCCGAAAGAACAGCATGCCTAGGCCCGCACCACCTCCCTATCCCCATAGCCCCACCTCACCTTTGGACAGAAAGGGGCAATTTAGCCTGGGCAACCCACCTAAACTGCACATCTTTGGACTTGTGGGAGGAAACCGGAGCACCCGGAGGAAACCCACGCGGACACGGGGAGAAAGTGCAGACTCCGCACAGTCACCCGGGGCTGGAATCGAACCTGGGTCCCTGGTGCTGTGAGGCAGCAGTGCTAGCCACTGTGCCACCATGCCGCCTTTCAATTCAATCGTTTCTCAATTCTGTTGCTGCCCTCCATGGCTGAACATCCCAAGGTCGATAACTGCTCAAAGCTACGTTGGGCTCCATGCGCCAACAGGAGATTTAACTGAGAGAGGGAGATGTAAAAGGGTAGTAATAATTTCCCCCCCATCCCTGGAGAAATCTGGATCACAGCTGGAGAAGCAGCTGAAAGTCTTGATAAGATCCTTCACTCAGTCCCGGGAAGGTGATTACAATGAAGACAAACAGGCTTGCAGGCTATTAAACAGGCACTAACTTCACCAGAGTGCACAGGAAGAACATCCAGGCACAACTCCAACCAGTCACATACAACAACTTATTTACACCTTCAATGTAATGGAACGTCCCCAAGGTGCTTCACAGGAGCGTCACATAACGACAGATCTCACCCAGCCACGTAAGGAGATATTAGGTCAGTTGACCAAAGGTTTGGTCAACAAGATGAGTTTTAATGAGCATCTTTAAGTAGAGCTTGGGAGGTTTGGGGAGGGAATCCCAGAGCTTGAGGCTTTGGCAACTGTAGGGGCGACATCCAATGATGAAGCGATTAAAATTTGAGGATTCCCAAGAGGCCAGAATTGGAGGAGCACAGATATTGCCGTGGGGTTGGGAGGGGAGGGGGGGGGGGGGGGGGGGGGTCATGGGATCAGAGGAGATTACAGAGATAGAGAGGGGCACCGGATGCATTTGAAAACATGGATGAGAATTTTAAAATCAAGACGTTGCTTGACCGGGAGTCAATGTCACTCAGCGAGCTCGGGAGTGGGGGTGTTGGGGAAGGGGACAGACTGCGAGTGACATTATACAAATGTACAGTATGTAAAGAGTTAATGTTACGTTAAGCCTAGCCACTAGAGGGAGCTAAGGGACAGTGCTATATATTGCACAGACTCTTGGACTTCTGGGGCAGATAAGGTTGGAGCACAAATCCACGAAGCACATCAAGGCATTGGGAAATATAGAAGCTAAGCACAGCAATCAGTGTATTGGCAACAAGGATATAGACAATTACATTCAACCGTGTCAAACACACCAACTGGCACAAGGTAAGCAGACCTTAGTGGAAAGCAAACTAGTTACTCAACCATGGACTAAAGTCGCAATGGACATATTTTACTTTCAAGGCTGTGTTTATTTGATAATCATTGACTATTACTCAAATTTTCCGGAAGTTATCAAGTTATCCGGCTCAACAACACATTCAGTTGTCAAGGCAACAAAGGATGCATTTGCCAGACATGGCATACCAATTACTGTTGTCACAGACACAGGAACATGTTTTAGCAGCCTCGAGTGCTTACAATTTACTAATCAGTATAACTTCACATGCAGCTTCTATCCCACTATACCCGCAGGCGAACGGGAAAGCTGAGAAAGGGGTAGGAATTGTGAAGCAGCCTCTCAGAAAAGCTATGGAGGACAAAAAGGATTTCGACTTAGCACTGTTAGCATACAGGGCTCCACCACTGTCATCTGGGCTTTCTCCAATGATGGGATGAAAAATACGTACTACGTTACCAACTCTCATTATTCCAAACAAAGATCAACAAGTCGTGCATCAAAAAATGCAGTAACTGAAGAACAAACAAAAGAAATACTATGATTAAAAACTCCAAATCACTGTCTACACTCAACGAAGGTGATATTGTACGCATTCATAATCCTGAAGGTCGGATGGGTGGACATTGCGAAAGTACTCAATAAGCTCACACCGAGATCATACGTCATCAGAACACAATCTGGAAAGACTTTTAGAAGAAACAGAAGAGATCTGAAACTTAAAAAACCTATTACATTTACGGGAATCAGCTACCACGAGTCAAAAACTCAAATTTCCGACAAATGTTCCAAAAGCTATATTGCCAAATGTACCAGACAATTCGCAGAACACTGTAGTAACATTAATAAGGTCTACAAGACGTAGGAAACCTCCAGATAAATTAAATTTGTGAATTTGTAAAATAGCGTTAGTTTTATCATCGTTGACGTGCTGTATAATATTGTAAACAATAAAATGTGTAGACAGGTTTTTATTCAAAGAAAGGGGGATGTGACATTATACAAATGTACAGCATGTAAAGAGTTATTGTTATGGTAAGCCTAGGCACTAGAGGGAGCTAGCGGGCACACTAAAGCCTAGACACGAGAGGGGCAGCACGGTAGCACAGTGGTTAGCACAGTTGCTTCACAGCTCCAGGGTCCCAGGTTCGATTCCCGGCTTGGGTCACTGTCTGTGCGGAATCTGTACGTTCTCCCCGTGTATGCGTGGGTTTCCTCCGGGTGCCCCGGTTTCCTCCCACAGTCCAAAGACATGCAGGTTAGGTGGATTGGCCACGCTAAATTGCCCTTAGCTAAGGTGGGGTTACTGGTTCACGGGGATAGGGTGGAGGTGTGGGCTGAAGTGGGGTGCTCTTTCGAAGAGCCGGCGCAGACTCGATGGGCCGAATGGCCTCCTTCTTCACTGTAAATTCTACCATGTAGAGAAGAGAGAAGGGACAGTGCTATATGTTGCACAGACTCATGGGCTCTTGGGCCAGATTAAGTTGGAGCTCGAGAAGATTAGATTCACAGTGTATTGCAAAGTTAGTTAAAATATAATTGTTATAGTTAGTAGATACAGATAGTGTTAATGAGTGTAGTTTGATTCTTATATATGTGTTTGTTGTTTGGAATAAGTGTCAAACTCACATTTAATAGTGTTAAAATAAAATTAGTTTAGTTCTTTAAAAAGAGCTTTGTGTATCTCTGTGATCTACCATCTACCATCCTGGAAACCCCTTACAAAGATCACCACAACGGGCAACAGAGTCAAGGTCATCGAGGGTAGAATGTGGGAGAATAGCAAGGAGGGGATTGGAATGATCAAGCTTCGAGGTAACAAAAGAGGCATAAAGAAGGATTTCAACAGCAGAGAAGCTGTGACAGGCAAAGTCGGATGATGTTACGGGGGGTGAAAATAGATGGGATTAGAGTTGGCTTGACGGTGAAATGCTGGCATGGATATGAGGTGAGAACCCCCATCTTGGGATAAAATATGACCCCAAAGTTGCAAACGCATCTCCAACAACACTCAAGACGCTCGCCAACATACAGAACAAAGCAGCCCCGTTTAATTGCTCCCTCTTCCACAAACATTCACTCCCTCCACCACCAACGAACAGTGGCAGCCATGTGTACCATCTACAAGATGCACTGCAGCAACCAACCAAGGTTTCTTAGGCAGCACCTTCCAAACCCACGACCGCTACCATCTAGAAGGACAAGAGCAGCAGATACCTGGGAACCCCACCACCTGGAGGTTCCCCTCCGAGTCACTCACCGCCCTGACTTGGAAACATATCGGCCGTCCCTTTACTGTTGCTGGGGCAACATCCTGGAACTCCCTAACAGCACAGTGGGTGTACCTACACCCACATGGACTGCAGCGGCTCAAGAATGCGGCTCAACACCGCCTTCTCAGGGGGCAATTAGGGATGGACAACAAATGCTGGCGCAGCCAGCGACGCCCGTGTCCCGTAAATGAATTTTTAAAAAAAATCTCGGCATGTTGCCAGGGAAAGGGATTGTGTCCGTAACTCGGGAATAGGGTTTTGAGCAGGGACCGAAACCATGACATTGCGACAATACATTGGAATAAACCAACAACCTTGACAACAAACACTCAACGGTAAGACTGCGCCTTTAAATTCTATGAATCCAGGAACCAAATGCCAATACCTTCTGCAAACACACATCTCCCCATTATTTATATTTAATTAACTTCTATCCGGGAATAAGCCTGTGGTTAGGCTGAAGAATCGAAGCGCCTTGTGTTAGAAATTCAAAGATGTCCATCTCGGCATCACGATTCAAAAGCCAATTTGCCGACGTGGATTTGCCGGTCTCCCCCAGGGAATCTGTTCACAACCAGGCCACGGAGAGCAGCGAGAGAGACGCACATTAGTTAACGTGAGATCTTCATACTCATTTCCCATCGTATTCCTGTCTCGCTCCCCCGCCCCCCCCCCCCCCCCACCCTCCTTTCATCCCAGAGTCCTTGTCCTTCCCCGATAAAGTCTATCCCCGAACCGAGCGTATGAATCAGGAACAGGCCATTCGGCCCCTCGAGCTCGAGCCTGCTCCGCCATTCAGTCGGACCAAGGCTGATCCCATCGCGACCCCCAACTCCACATTTCCACCCACCCCCCTGGTACCCTTTGATTCCTTTGTTAGTCAACAACCTCTCCACCTCGGCCTTAAAGAAATATTCAATGAACCCCCCCTCCAGCCTCCACCACTCTCTGTGGAAAAGGGTTCCAGAGACTCATTGCCCCCTGAGAGAAGGGAGACACCCATTATTTTTAAACTTTGTCCCCCTGATTCTAGTCTCTCCCATGAGGAAAAACATTGGGGGCTGGTTGGGGGGGGGGGGGGGATTTTCCTGCACGCCCCCAGGGAGTGTTTCTCCCCCAGGTCTTTACCTTCAGTCCCACCCACATGGTGTTCCCCCCCCCCCCCCCACCCCACCCCCAGCCTCTGCTTCTCTACTCTGTAAAGCATTGTGCAGCATCTCTCCGTCTGTGAGAAGTTCCATCAAAATAACAACGTGCATTTATATAGCACCCAAAATGTAGTAAAACATCCCAAGATTCTTCACAGGAGCGTTAGCAAACAAAACTAGACAGATAGAGAGAGGGAGAGGGACAGAGGCAGGGAGAGAAAGAGAGAGACAGATACAGGGAGAGAGAGAGAGAGAGACAGAGAGTGTGACAGAAAAGAGAGGGAGGGAGTGAGATAGCGACAGAGTTTGACAGTCAGATAGAGAGAGGGAGAGGGACAAAGAGAGGGAGAGAGATAGGGAGAGACAGGGAGTGTGACAGAGACAGAGAGAGGGAGAGAGACAAAAGCAGAGAGTGTGTGACAGAGTCAGATAAAGAGAGGGAGAGGGACAGTGAGAGGGAGAGAGACAGAGACAGAGAGAGAGACAGAGACAGGGAGAGCAACAGACAGAGCGAGAGAGAGAAAGAGAGAGGGAGAGCGATAGAAAGAAAGAGGATGACAGTGACAGAACGAGAGACAGAGAGAGATAGAGAAATGGAGAGAATGACAGAGACAGGGACAGAGACAGAACAAGAGACAGAGAGAGATAGAGATGGAGAGAGACAGAAAGAGACAGAGATGGAGACAGGCAGCGAGGGACAGAGACAGGCCTGAGGAGGGAATCATCGAGCACCTCAGCACAGCCAACAACAGCAGGGAAATCAAAACTAGTGGATGTACAAGAGGCTAAAATTGGAGAAACACTCAGATCTTGGAGGGTTGTGGGGCTGGGGAAGAAAATAGAAATGGGGGAGGCTGGTACAGCCAGGACGTTGAGGGATTTGAAAACAAGGATGAGAATTTTAAAATATTAGAGTTTTAAGCGAGACATTGTGTGTGAAATGTTAATTCTTGGTGTTTGTGTAGAAGGTGCCAGTCACTTCGCGACTCACAAATAACCTTTATGGTTGGTAACTCAATGTTCATTTGAACATAACGCACCCACTGGAAATCTGTTTGCCCCTGTCACGGTTGAAATGTCCGTTGAATGACTGAACCAATGGCTGCCTCGGTAAATCCCAGAGAGTTTTGTAAACGTTCCTTCTATATGTTAATATATTAGACCTCCAACCAGCAGGTGGCAGTAGAATTACACCACGTGACACTGTAACCTCGGGGAGTCTGAGTGAGGAGTCGTCGTGGATGTAATAATAACCTTTTATTGTCACAAGTATGAAGTTACTGTGGAAAGCCCTGAGCCGTCACATTCCGGCGCCTGTTCGGGGAGGCTGGTAGGGGAATTGAACCCGCTCTGCTGGCCTTGTTCTGCATCACAAACCAGCTGTCTAGCCCACTGAGCTAAACCATCTCTCATAGTCATATTTCGTATCAGCTCTCGTACTCTAGTTGTTAACAGTTTACAGTTCGTTAGTAGAAGTTTTGGTATCTACTTTAGCGCACAGGGCTAATCGCTGGCTTTGAAAGCAGACCAAGGCAGGCCAGCAGCACGGTTCAATTCCCGTACCAGCCTCCCCGAACAGGCGCCGGAATGTGGCGACTAGGGGCTTTTCACAGTAACTTCATTTGAAGCCTACTTGTGACAATAAGCGATTTTCATTCATTTTCATTCTAATTTAATAAATCTTAACCAGTCACGAACTAGGCGTTCTTTGGTGTACTGACTCAACCATTGTAACGCACCAGAATGCAACAACAAGTAGTCTTACATTTACACTGCAAAGAAGTTACTGTGAAAAGCCCCTAGTCCCCATATTCCGCCGTCTGTTCGGGTACACAGAGGGAGAATTCAGAATGTCCAATTCACCTAACAAGCACGTCTTTCGGGACTTGTGGGAGGAAACCGGAGCACCCGGAGGAAACCCACGCAGACACGGGGAGAAGGTGCAGACTCCGCACAGACAGACCCAAGCCGGGAATCGAACCTGGGACCCTGGCGCTGTGAAGCAACAGCGCTAACCACTGTGCCGTCATGCCGGCCACTAATGGCATCAGCAAGGCACAGACGGGTGAGAAGAGACGGGGCGTTTTAATGTATTCACCTTAGACACACTGACCTCCTCCAATAGGCAGGATGGAAAATGAGCTATTTCAACTACATTTCAACTGTATAAGACTTGCATTTCACTAGCACCTGTCAGGATCTTTGGACTTCTCAAAATGCTTTTGCAGGTAGCAAAGAGGCTGTGAAGTGCTGTTCCCGTTACAACATAGGAACACATTTGTGCACAGTAAAAGTGTGATAATGACCAGATAATCTGTCCCGGGATGTTGGTAGAGTGATAAATATTGACCTGGACGCCAGGGAGAACCCCCCCCCCCCCCAATCCTGCTCTTCACTCAAACAGTGCGGTGGCGTCACTAATGTCAAACTGTGGCGAAGGCATCGCACTCGACTGAAACGTTGATTTATGTGTTTAAGTCTCTGGAGTGGGGCATCAGCCCTCGAGTTTCGGTAATCGACGGCTAAGTAGGTTGTCAGCCACGAGGAAGTCCTGGTTCACCAGCTGCCCCAGCTGGCGGCGAAGCGGCTTGGGGCTGATACCCTCCCCCACCCGACTGGAGCTCACACAAAGAGCTTGCACCCCGAGGATTGTCACCCGCGGCTGTGGACCAACCGAGCCCTTCACAGTTGGGCAGGAGGAAGGAGAAAGCGTGGATTTACGTAGCTCATTTCGCAATCCCAGGGCAGGCCGAAGTGCTTGGCAATCAACCCCGCGTCGGAGTGTACTGCTTGAATGCAGGAAATTCATCAGCCAATTTATGCACAGCAAGCTCCCACCAACAACAACGTTTTTTTTCTCAGTTCTGTCAATTGAGATGAATATTGGTCTCGATGGGCCGTTTGGCTCCTTCTGCACTGTAATGTCTCCATGAATACGACGTCATTATACCAGGGAGAACTACCCTATTCTTCTGAGAATGCTGTGGTGGGATCCTTTGCGCTCGCCCGAGAGGGCGGCTCACAGCTCAGTTTAATGTTTCGCCCAGAAGCAGGTAACCCTGACAGTACGGCTCTCCCTCAGTACCGCACTGGGATGTCAGTCGAGGTGGTGTGCTTCAGCCTCCGGGACGAGGGCCTGAACCTGGGCCGCTCCCATCCAGAGGTGGGAGTGCCATCCACTGAGGTAAGGGTAATAAGAAAATGTTGGCCCTCAAGTCAGGGAGGGAGAGATTGGGATTTGGGGACATGGGGCGAGCGGTGAAAGGGTGGGTTTGGAGTTTTAGCGGAGAAGATTTCTGAGGGAAAGCAGCAAGAAGCAATGTGAATGTGGAGAAGGGTCAATACTGAATATGTTTGATTTGTGGCAACCCCCATTTACTATTTTAACTGAGCCTTTAACAGGTTTCAATAAATAGGTAAAAGCTCGTGTCAAAATAGGCAGAGAAGTATTAGGCAAACATTTAACATAATAATTATCTTTATTGTCACAAGTAGGCTTACATTAACACTGCAATGAAGTTACTGGGAAAAGCCCCTAGTCGCCACATTCCGGCACCTGTTCGGGTACACAGAGGGAGAATTCAGAATGTCCAATTCACCCAACAAGCACATCTTTTAGGACTTGTGGGAGGAAACCGGGGCACCCGGAGATAACCCACGCAGACACGGTGAGAACGTGCAGGCTCCGCACAGACAGTGACCCCAGCGGGGAATCGAACCTGGGACCCTGGAGCTGTGAAGCCACAGTGCTACCCACTATGCTGCCGTGATGGCCATTCAAGGAGATGGGTCCTCGAGGGTGAACTGCCTTTTTGTTTTTAAGCCAGCTTAGCTCACTGCAGGTTATTAATTTCAACTCATCAACCAGCCTCCAAACCATGGATTACAAAAACAATCACCAGCATCGATCGACCGCCCTCTAAATCTATTACCTGGACATGGTTGGTTGAACTGGAATGCTGCACAATGATTAAGGGCCATTCAGTTCAGTTACTATGAGGAAAAAGTAATAACCGGTCATGATGTGAATCCTCCACAAGGATAGCCCCCCCCCCCCCCCCCCCCCCACCGGTGGCTCAGTGTGGGCCCCAGGGTGAAGGTTTCACCTTCCAGCTGCTGGTTGGCACTGGTACATCCAAACTCCGGTCCCCATCTATCCTATCTGACAATCTTGCTCACCCTCACTCCCACGAAGCTAAATTGACTCTTCTCTTAAAATTTAAAATTCTTCTTCAGATCTTTCAATCTATAGAAGGCAGCCGTGGAATCGATGAGCTGAATAGTCATTTTCTCTGCTGCAATGATTCTGACTCGAATCCCTCCTTTAACTTCTACCCTCTGGCCTCCATGGACACTCCTCCAGTTCCAGAAGCTCTCCAAATTCCCTGAGCCCTCTGATGCCGTGTGTGCCATCTACAAGATGCACAGCAGGACCTTCCCAAGGCTCCTTAGACAGCACCTTCCAAACCCATGGCCACTAACACCTAGAAGGCAAACAGATACCTGGGAACCCCATCGCCTGGGGAAATCCCCTCCGAATCACGCACCATCCTGACTTAGAAATATAGCGGCTGATTCTTCACTGTCGCTGGGTCAAAATCCTGGCTGCCCCTCCCTATCAGCACGGTGGATGTACCTACACCACAGGGACTGCAGCGGTTCAAGAAGGCAGCTCACCACCACCTTCTCGAGGTGAATTAGGCATGGGCAATAAATGTGCACGGGTCCACATCCCGTGAAAACTTTTTAAACAATCTGCACGCAGCCACAGGTCAGTAACCTAAAGTTGCTCGTGGGCGGACAATCGCCAATTAGTGCGAAGGGGGGGTAACGTTCTGAGGGAAAGGGCTGATGGTGGAGGAGCTGGATAAGGGGGAGATGGTGGAGGAGCTGGGAGAAGGGGGTGATTGTGGAGGAGCTGGGGGAGGGGGGTGATAGTGGAGGAGCTGGGGGAGGGGGGTGAATGTGGAGGAGCTGGGGGAAGGGGGGTGAATGTGGAGGAGCCGGGGGAGGGGGTGATGGTGGAGTAGCTGGGGGAAGGGGGTGAATGTGGAGGAGCTGGGGGAGGGGGGTGAATGTGGAGGAGCTGGGGAAGAGGGTGATGGTGGAGGAGCTGGGGGAAGGGGGGTTGAATGTGGAGGAGCTGGGGGAAGGGGTGATAGTGGAGGAGCTGGGGGAAGGGGGGTGAATGTGGAGGAGCTTGGGGAAGGGGGTGATGGTGGAGGAGCTGGGGGAAGGGGGTGAATGTGGAGGAGCTGGGGAAGGGGGTGAATGTGGAGGAGCTGGGGGAAGGGGTGAATGTGGAGGAGCTGGGGGGAGGGGGTGAATGTGGAGGAGCTGGGGAAGAGGGTGATGGTGGAGGAGCTGGGGGAAGGGGGTGATGGTGGAGGAGCTGGGGGAAGGTGGGTTGAATGTGGAGGAGCTGGGGGAAGGGTGATAGTGGAGGAGCTGGGGGAAGGGGGGTGAATGTGGAGGAGCTTGGGGAAGGGGGGTGATGGTGGAGGAGCTGGGGAGGGGGGTGAATGTGGAGGAGCTGGGGATGGGGGTGAATGTGGAGGAGCTGGGGAAGGGGGTGAATGTGGAGGAGCTGGGGGAAGGGGTGAATGTGGAGGAGCTGGGGGAAGGGGGTGATGGTGGAGGAGCTGGGGGAAGGGGGGTTGAATGTGGAGGAGCTGGGGGAAGGGGTGATAGTGGAGGAGCTGGGGGAAGGGGGGTGAATGTGGAGGAGCTTGGGGAAGGGGGTGATGGTGGAGGAGCTGGGGAGGGGGGTGAATGTGGAGGAGCTGGGGGAGGGAGGTGAATGTGGAGGAGCTGGGGGAAGGGGGGTGAATGTGGAGGAGCTGGGGGAGGGGGTGATAGTGGAGGAGCTGGGGGAGGGGGGTGAATGTGGAGGAGCTGGGGGAAGGTGGTGATGGTGGAGGAGCTGGGGGAAGGGGTGATGGTGGAGGAGCTGGGGGAAGGGGGTGAATGTGGAGGAGCTGGGGAAGGGGGTGAATGTGGAGGAGCTGGGGAAGGGGGGTGAATGTGGAGGAGCTGGGGGAGGGGGGGGGTGAATGTGGAGGAGCTGGGGGAAGGGGGGTGAATGTGGAGGAGCTGGGGGAGGGGGGGTGAATGTGGAGGAGCTGGGGAAGGGGGGTGAATGTGGAGGAGCTGGGGGAGGGGGGAGATGGTGGAGGAGCTGGGGGAGGGGGGTGAATGTGGAGGACCTGGGGAAGGGGGGTGAATGTGGAGGAGCTGGGGGAAGGGGGTGAATGTGGAGGAGCTGGGGGAGGGGGGTGATAGTGGAGGAGCTGGGGGAAGGGGGGTGATTGTGGAGGAGCTGGGGGGAGGGGGGTGAATGTGGAGGAACTGGGGGAGGGGGGTGAATGTGGAGGAGCTGGGGAAGGGGGTTGAATGTGGAGGAGCTGGGGGAGGGGGGTGAATGTGGAGGAGCTGGGGGAAGGGGTGATTGTGGAGGAGCTGGGGGGAGGGGGGTGAATGTGGAGGAGCTGGGGGGAGGGGGGGTGAATGTGGAGGAGCTGGGGGGAGGGGGTGATGGTGGAGGAGCTGGGGGAGGGGGTGATGGTGGAGGAGCTGGGGGAAGGGGGGGTGAATGTGGAGGAGCTGGGGGAAGGGGGGTGAATGTGGAGGAGCTGGGGAAGGGGGAGATGGTGGAGGGGCTGGGGGAAGGGGGGGTGATAGTGGAGGAGCTGGGGAAGGGGGTGATGGTGGAGGAGCTGGGGGAAGGGGGTGATGGTGGAGGAGGTGGGGGAAGGGGGGGGTGATAGTGGAGGGGCTGGGGGAAGGGGGGGTGATGGTGGAGGAGCTGGGGGAAGGGGGGTGAATGTGGAGGAGCTGGGGGAAGGGGGTGAATGTCGAGGAGCTGGGGAAAGGGGGGTGAATGTGGAGGAGCTGGGGGAGGGGGGAGATGGTGGAGGAGCTGGGGGAAGGGGGTGATGGTGGAGGAGCTGGGGGAAGGGGGTGATGGTGGAGGAGCTGGGGGAAGGGGGGTGGTAGTGGAGGAGCTGGGGAAAGGGGGGTGAATGTGGAGGAGCTGGGGGAGGGGGGGTGAATGTGTAGGAGCTGGGGGAAGGGGGGTGAATGTGGAGGAGCTGGGGAAAGGGGGGTGAATGTCGAGGAGCTGGGGAAAGGGGGGTGAATGTCGAGGAGCTGGGGAAATGGGGGGATAATTCCTCCTCATCTCAGTCTGAAATGGGAGACCTTCATTTTTAGTCAGTGTCCCCTAGTTCCAGGCATTCCCACAAGGGGAAACGGTGTCTCAGCCCCCACCCTGTCAAGGGGAAACGGTCTCTCAGCGCCCACCCTGTCAAGTCCCCTCAGGAAGTTACCAGTGGCATACTCCACAATCGGCATGATGGCCCGACGTCGGGCGCAAAATCTATGGGAACGACTCCGGCATTGGGCCGACCGGACTTCTAGGGGTTAGGTGGACGCCGGAGGGGTTGGCGCTGTGCCAGCCGGCGCTGAAGGGACTGCGCAAATTTGCGCATGCGCGGAACTGCCGGCGTATTCTGGCGCATGCGCACGGGGGTGTCTTCTCTTCGCCGGCCATGGTGGAGCCCTACAAGGGCCGGGATGGAAGGAAGAAGAACCCCCATGGCACAGGCCTGCCCGCAGATCAGTGGGCCCCGATCATGGGCCAGGCCACCGTGGGGCCCTCCACCGGGGTCGGATCACCCCCCCCCCCCCCCCCCCCCCCCCCCTCCGAGGACCCCCCCAGCCAACTTACCTGCCAGGTCCCCGCCGTGTGGGACCAGGCCTAACCCACGCCGGCGGGACTGGCCAGAAACTGACAGCCGCTTGTCCCATCGGGGCCAGGAGAATTGCCGGGGGGGGGGTGGGAGAGGGTGCTGCCAACGACCCCCGACTGGCGTGGCATGAACCCTGCCCCCGCCCGAAAACGGCGCCGGAGAATACGGCAGCCGCCGGTGGGGTGAGATTCGCGCCGCTCCACGGGGATTCTCCAACCCGGCAGGGGGATAAATCCCACCCAATTTGTTTCAATAAGATCACCTCTCAACTCCAACAGGAATTGGTCCAGAACCTCAACCTTTCTTGTTGAAATAACCCTTGCCACCCAGGAACCAATGGGTGAACCTTCTGTGAACTGCTCATGATGCAGCTATATCCTTCCTGAAGTTCGGAGACCCAAACTATAGGCAGTACTCCAGGTGTGGTCTCACTAAGGCCCTGAACAGCTGTCGCATATCTTCCCATCTTTTACACTCAATTCCCCTTGCTCTAAACTCCAACATTCCATTTGCCTACCAAAATATTTTCAGGGCTCCCCAGAAGGTTAAACAACAAAAGTTTATTTCGGCAAACAAAAGTCAAGGCAGGCAGGCGGCATACAGCACGTAGGTCCCAGCCGAGATAACTGATCATGCCGGTCCCAATTCTGGCCAGCTTTTGAGTACCTGTTTCACGAGTCATAGAATCATAGAATTTACAGTGTAGAAGGAGGCCATTCGGCCCATCGAGTCTGCACCGGCTCTTGGAAAGAGCACCCCACCCAAGGTCCACACCTCCACCCTATCCCCATAACTCAGTAACCCCACCCAACACTAAGGGCAATTTTGGACACTAAGGGCAATTTATCACGGCCAATCCACCTAACCTGCACATCTTTGGACTGTGGGAGGAAACCGGAGCACCCGGAGGAAACCCACGCAGACACGGGGAGGATGTGCAGACTCCGCACAGACAGTGACCCAAGCCGGAATCGAACCTGGGACCCTGGAGCTGTGAAGCAATTATGTTATCCACAATGCTACCGTGCTGCCTGAGTTCTGGCTGCTAGGCCTCCGTCCCTCTTTGGGGGAGCTCGTATCCCACGAGACCCACGGGGAGATCGCTTGGGTCGTCCCCGTGGGTCTCGTGGGGGTTATTACACCTGGCTAATCACCTGCTGCACCACATTGTGATTCATGTACCAGGGCACCCAGATCCCTCTGCGCTGGCAGGGTTCTGTAGTCGTTCTCCATTTACTTAATATACTGCTGCTGGATCAGTTCTGCTTCTCCTGGCCCACGAGCAGGGCTCTTTCGCTTCATTCTTTCCCGGGATATGGGCGTTGTTTCCATCCCTAATTTCCCCTGAACTGTGTGTCTGGCTCGGCCACTTCAGAAGACGCTTAAGGGATTGCCGTGGGCCTGGAGTCACATGTAGGCCATGTTACGTTCTGTTGTTTAGCCGGGCAGAGTCAGTGCACTAGAGAATGTCTCGTTCGTGACGAGTTTAATGTTTATTGTTAAACATTAACGTGGGTCAGATAACAATAAGAAAACTGTCAAAATCTACCAACTACTATATTACTATTATTAAATTATCTAAGAGCGACTACAAATGTGACGGTCCACTACGACGACTAGCTCCAGATTGTTCTTTGCTGCCACCTGCTGGTTGGAGGCCGTATTTATTAATACTTCCATGATTGCTTATGCATTTTATCACAGGCCAGACTGGGGAAAGACGGCCAACTTCCTTCTTTAAAAGGACATTAGCGAACCAGATGGGTTTTTGCGACCGTCGGGGATAGTTGCCATGGTCACCGTTACTGAGACTGGCTTCAGATCCCAGCTTTTATGAATTGAATTTAAATTAGTTAGAGTCAAAGGTCGGCCGTGATTTGATCGAAAGGCAGCGAAGGCTGATTGCCTACATCTGCTCCTTTTGCTCATGTTCTTAGCCGTCCTTCATGTTCGAGCACAGGCGGTCAGTTTCTGGGCTATTCGACTGGGAGATTCTAACCATTCCTGATAATCCTACGTTCTAATCATCCCTGCCCGCTGGACCTTGTTGTAAAGAACGAATTATCAGTTGCAGAAGCCAACTTCCTCACTCTCCCCTACTGCCTCAGTAGAGTTTCCTCAGCACAGTTTCAAGCCAAGCACAGTTTCCTCTCTGATTCACACGGCTCAATCCACCACTGGGGGCGTTGCCGTCATGCATTGAGACACAGGAGAAGCGTTCGGAAATTTCCAGCCCGAGTATTGGCCAGTCAATTATGAAGGCAGCTCATCACTGTCTGGCTCGAGGTACCGCAAGCATTTAATTTCCCCGAAGAGGAGAGATATTTGTGAACCAAATTTTATTACCGCCATGTTTAATTCCTTCAACTTTGCTGCTTTCTTTGGCCAACGTTCGATTGCCAACTTTAAACCCATTCCTTGTGGATTGAGCATAATCTATTTCCTGGCGCACAAAACAAAATTGCATTTTAGATTGAAAAATAGTGTGCCTTTGAACCGGTAAGTCTGAAGACCTTCGAAATAACAGACACTGCCTGAGATCTGAAAGCTTAGGATGGCCCAATCGTTAGAACCAGTGCTTCTAGCAAAGCACCATCCATCCACTTTGCAAAAACAGCGAGGCTAAATCAATTCACTCCACTGTTTTCACTTCTGACTTAGCCTGGCCATTTCAATCACTGCGGGAAATCGCTCTTGACATGGCCCAGCCAATGCTTATTTGGTCTTTGTAAGTTTTCTGCTCTGTGTACTGTCATGTGAGAGTACCTTTAAGAAATGTCTGTTTAAGCAATGTACCTTTAAGAAATGAAGCAGCTCATGTTACTGAAGTGATGTCAGAGGGTGGGGGTAGCTGAGTTGAGCTCACTTCTGCTTTTGGTTTTGAGAGAGAGCAGCTGAAAAGTGCCTGGCTGGTTTGCTGTGAGCTGTTTCAAAGGAGAAAGCCAGTTTTGAGGAAAAAAGCTTGGGAGTGTCTGTGTTTGCAGTGAGCTGGATCTGCTGTGATCTCTGCCAGGAAAGACTATCTCTGAATCATTTGGGTGATTTAAACTCATAATAGTAATGTCTTTAACCTGATGTGTTTCTGTTTAAAAGTGTTAAGTCTTTTGGAGGTTTGAAGGAGCATTTTGAGGGATTATTTAGTGTTGTATTATTTTCGGGGTTATCTTTGAAGTAAGGGGTGTTAAGGGATCCAATGTTTATTTAAAAAGGTTAAGTTGAATTCATGGAATAAACATTGTTTTGTGTTTAAAAACCCACATGTCCATAATTGTAATACCACACTTGGGGAACAAGCCGTGTGCTTCAAAAGCAACAATCCATTAAAGGGAGAGGTTGGTTGAATTCCATGATACACTTTGGGGTTCTGAAAACGCCGCTCCCATAACAGTACATAAGCATGTGTGGCCATGGAAGGTAGTCTAACTCTTCCCATTCTCAAGACAAAAACACCACGGAGGGGCTTCTGGAATTTTCTATCTTCTTCAGCTGACTCCTCCCTGCTGCCGCCGTCATTTGGTCATCGATCAATCTCATCTTCCAACATTCTGATCTGCAGAATGATTAAGGGATAACTATTGGGTCATAAATTCTTACCTTCCTTTGCATCAAAATATCTTTAGCCTTACACACCTGCTTCATCGTCTGACGCAGCATAAGGGTCTGGGACACATGGGGTTAATGTGGGACTGAATACGGTACCTCCCACAACGTGATGTAAGAAGGCACATGACCCAACCCAGGGTCAGTGTGGTGTTGAATGGAGATGCGTATAGACCTAAACGTGGAGAATACACCTAGATTGCACCCTTAATTGTAGATGTGTAAATAGTTCTAGTGGTTAATAAAGACTTGGGTAATATATAGAAGCCTACGCTGTCTTCTTTAAGACATACTGATCTGTAACCAGCATTGCGCAATATGGTGGCAGCGTTGGCGTTAGAACACAGGACCGCGCTACAATACAGAGACAAACCGAAATGCTGGGAGGCTGAGAAAAATTTAACAAAGCATTCTGACCGCAAAGCGAGCTCCTAATGAAGCAGAGGCACTGAAGACAAATCGCCAGAAAATGCTCCAGAGAAAGCCCTGGAAGCTGAAGGCAGAGATCTAAAATTTCTCATGACAGCAGAAGACTCAATTGAATCTCCTTTGGAGGTCCAGTTTCAGAGTTAGGAATCAACAGGACCTGCAGCGGTGAGCTCAGTCTTTTAAACTTCCAGGCTGCAGCAAGTCCTGGGAACTCCTTTCAGTAATTCAGGGTCAGGAGTGCAGTTTGAAAGAAACCCATCACTAAAACCCAACTCCACGCCCCTCCACTCCCGCCCCCGAATCGGAGCCTCAATGCTTGCTGTCCAAACTCACCCAAAAGGAAAAAAAGAGAATGAATGATTTCAATATTTCGGGAACATTGTGACTGCCCAATTCAGCAAAAAAAAAACCCAGCAATTCCAATTGACAGGCTTAACAGGTTGCAAATGAATCAGTTGAACAAAATAAGTCAGCCGGCAGCCGATCCACGCAGCCATTGTTAATTTCTTTATTTCAAGAAGAGAGCCATCGCCATTTTGAGCAGCCCGTCAATTGTGGCAAGTTTGGGCAGCACGGTGGCACAGTGGTTAGCATTGCTGTCTACGGCGCTGAGGACCCGGGTTCGAATCCCGGCCCTGGGTCACTGTCCGTGTGGAGTTTGCACATTCTCCCCGTGTCTGCGTGGGTCTCACCTCCACAACCCAAAGATGTGCAGGCTAGGTAGATTGGCCACGCTAAATTGCCCCTTAAATTGGAAAAAAATAATTGGGTACGCTAAATTAAAAAAAATAAAAATAAAATTGTGGCAAGTTTGGGAAATCACTTTGTCTTCAAACGAATGGCAAATTCCGCCCAATCACAAAATTGGAGACCTTGGAGGAAAATGTTTCTAAAGCGCGGTATCGTTTCAGACTTGAATAAAGAGTCAGAAGGCGAGCAGGTGAACACACTGTTTTACTCGGTCGGCCCAATGGCCGACCACTCCATTGTACAACGGGCAATTAACGAATCATCTGAAAAATGCGAAGAGGTACAAAAATTATTGCACATTCATTTCAACCTGAGAAGCCATAAAATACTTAAATTCAGGAAGACAGTCGAACAGGGTACAGGATTTAAGAAGGTTCTGAGCACAGACATTTAAAGTTTTAAGTTATCAGAGACCGAGTAATGGTGGGAGGGACTGTTATGGACTTACTGACACCTGACAAGTCGAGGAAGGTCTATCTAAAGGACGATCCAAATAGCTAGACAGAGAGAGTTCCGTGAAAAGCACAGGACAATCTTCAGGGGAGAGAATAAAATATGGCGCAAATCTCAGTCTGGAGTGTTAGCCACAAAATCACAGGAATACTCGACGACAGGGAATATAAGTTGAACCAAATGCTTCCCGTGCAACACAATTGGACACCGTGGTAAACTGTGCAAGGGTAAACACTCTGAAACTGACCTAGATAAGGTACCATAGAGGAAAGGCCGCTGGCTTTGACCAATAGGAACAACACTTTAGCTCAGAGGAATCTAACTTCTAGTCATTGGGATGATCCTGGAACCACTGGGGTATGGCTGCAAACGTTGGGCGGGATTCTCCCAAATCCCCCGATGGCCTGACGCCGGCGTCAAAAAATGGCTTTGCTCATCAGGCGGGCGAGGGTACCAGGGTATGCCCGCTAGTGTGCATTACCAGCTACTTGGAGGCCCGTGTGAGAGCCATGAACACTGTGGGACACTAATGAGACTTCCACATATTTAAAATTGGAGTGTGAAACGGGTTCTCAACATCCTGGGGGTTACCAATGACCGGAACCTGAACTGGACCCAGCCACATAAATACTGTGGCTACAAGAGCAGGTCAGAGGCTATAGATTTTGGGGCGAGTAACTCACTTCCTCACTCTCCAAAGCCTGTCCACCATCTACAAGGTACAAGTCAGGAGAGTGATGGAATACTCTCCACTTGCCTGGATGAGCGCAGCTCCAACAACACTCAAGAAGCTCAACAACATCCAGGATAACACAGACCCACTTAATTGGCATCCCTTCCACAAACATTCACTCCATCCAGCACTGACGAACAGTGGCAACCGTGTGCACCATATACTGGATGAACTGCAGCAACTCATCAAGGCTCCTTCGGCAGCACCTTCCAAACCTACAACCATCTAGAAGGACAAGTGCAGCAGATACCTGGGAACCCCACCACCTGGAGGTTTCCCTCCGAGTCACTCACCAACTTGACTGGGAAATATATCGGCCGTTCCTTCACTGTCGCTGGGTCAAAATCCTGGAGCTCCCTCCCTGACAGCATTGTGGGTGTACCTACACTACATGAGCTGCAGCGGTTCAAGAAGGCGGCTCACCACCACCTTCCCAAGGGACAATTAGGGATGGGCAATTAATACTGGTCTAGCCAGCCACGCCCACATCCCGTAAATGAAATAAAATAAAAATAGACTCCAGAATCATGCAGGGTTGCAGAGCTGGTGAAGGTTACAGAAATAAGGAGGGCAAGACCATAGAGGGGCGAGTATTTTAAAATCAAGGAGCGCGATTCTCCGACCGCCACCCCAAAACGGCGCGCCGAGTTTTACGACAGGCTGCTCGGAGAATCACTGCTTGCCGTTTCTAACGGTCGAGTGGCAATTCTCCGGCCCGGATGGGCCGAGCGGCCTGCCCAATCCGACCGGTTCACGCCGGCGCCAACCACACCTGGTCGCTGCCGGCGTCAACAGCGTGCAAACTCTGCGTGTGCGGCCTGTGGGGGTTGTGGGGGGGGGGGGGAGAGGGAGGATCGAGCACCAGGGGGGTGCTCAGGAGGGGTCTGGCCCGCGATCGGTGCCCACCGATCATCGGGCCGGCGTCTCTGAAGGGCGCACTCTTTTTCCTCCGCCGCCCCGCAACATCAATCCTCCATGTCTTGCGGGGCGCCCGCGGGGAGGACGGCAACCGCGCATGCGCGGGTGATGTCATTTAAGTGCAGCCGGCCTCGTCATTGATGCGGCGCCGCTTTGACGTGGGCCCCAAGGCCCGGCGCACGAAATTGACGCGGCGCCGCTCCTAGCCCCCTGGGGGTGGGAGAATAGGGGGCGAGGAGCAGCCTCCGATGCCGGAGTGAAACACTCTGGGCGCAATTCTCCCAGAGAGGGAGAAATCGTAAGGCTGGCGTCAAATCCGGGCGGGTTTGACGCCAGCCTCCCCCCCCCGACCGGGAACCGATTCTGGTCCCCGGTCGGGGCTAGCATGCCGCGGCCGTGAACTCCGGCATCGCGGGCTTAACGAATTTCGTTAAGCCCGCTTGCCAGAGTTTGCGCCGGCTGACGCGTCACATGACGTCAGTCGCGCATGCGCGGATTGGAAGACTCCAACCCGCGCAGGCGCGGATGATGTCATCGCACAATTGCGCGAAACCCGCGCATGCGCGGGCCGGGATGCCCCTCAGCCGCCCCGCGAAGTGATACAGCGGGGCGGCGGAAGGACAAAGAGTGCGCGGGAATCAGACCCGCTGCCCGCGATCGGTGCCCACCGATCGCGGGCCCATGGCACCCTTGGCACGGCCGTGGTACTGCCGTGCTAATCGGTGCCATGGTTTTCAAAATCGGGACTTTACGGCCGTTTTTACGAACGGCCAGACCAGGTGTGTTTGCCGTTCGTAAAAACAGCCGTAAAGGGCTGGGAACTCGGCCCATCGGCCAGCTGAGAATTGCTGCTGGCCGTAAAAAAACGGCGGCAGCGATTCGTATCGGGAGTCGGGCGTGGGGGGGGGGGAGAATAGCGGGAGGGCGTCAGACTAGCCTGGCCGTAAAATTTTACGAACCCCGCTATTCTCCGCACCGTCGTGAGTGCAGAGAATTGTGCCCTCTGGTTTTCACTCCGGCGTCGGCACTTAGTCTCCCGTTGGGAAAATTGTGCCCAAGGTATTGACAGACTGGGAGCTAACCGAGGTCAGAGAGCCCAGTGGATTGTGGGTGAGCAGGGCTAAGTATGGGTTTAGGTACATGGGGCTGGATTCTCCCATTTGCAGATTAAATGCTGACGCCAGCGTGGTAACGGTGGTGATTTACGCCAGAACAATTGGCGCAAAAGCTGCACCAATCCTCCGTCTGGTGGGTGTTGGCAGCTGTGCAGCGTAGAGCCCCGGCCGCAGAATTGCCGAGTCTGTGTCCGCACCGTATAACATGGCGCCGGACGCACACGGACCCGGCCTGTCACAAATCCCCCCCTCTGTAACCAGCCTAGCCACCCCCGGACCAACCCCCCACCACCCCCCCCCCCCCCCCCCCAGCCTCCCACGAAGGCCCCCCCCTGCCAGCGGAACGCCCCCCCCCCCCGCCAGCGGAACGGGTCCCCCCCCACGACTGTGGCGGCGCTGAACTCAGTCCGCAACCGGCACGCGGGGTCCACGGGAAAAAAGGATAAGCGTTCTACGCCATCGGGTAGTCGGCCCATTGAGGGGGAGAATCGGTGGAGGCCTCAGGTGAAGCCCTGAGGCCGTCCCAACGGAATGCGGTGCGCTCTTGGAGTACGTCGTTTTTCAGGGGGTGGAGCATCACAAAAGCGGTCCGTCCCCGAATTTGGCGCAAACGGGGATTCTCCGGCCGATCGCTGAACGCGATTTTGCCGTCGGTGACTGGAGATTCCTGCCGATGGAGTATCTTAATCCCAGAGCTGAAGGGGTTGGATTACGAGGAGAGGTTGAGTAGACTGGGACTGTACTCGTTGGGATTTAGAAGGATGAGGGGGGATCTTATAGAAACATTTTAAATTATGAAGGGAATAGATAGGATAGATGCGGGCAGGTTGTTTCCACTGGAGGGTGAAAGCAGAAGGGTAGCACGGTAGCATTGTGGATAGCACAATTGCTTCACAGTTTCAGGGTCCCAGGTTCGATTCCCGGCTGGGTCACTGTCTGTGCGGAGTCTGCACATCCTCCCCGTGTCTGTGTGGGTTTCCTCCGGGTGCTCCGGTTTCCTCCACAGTCCAAAGATGTGCAGGTTAGGTGGATTGGCCATGATAAATTGCCCTTAGTGTCCAAAATTGCCCTTAGTGTTGGGTGGGGTTACTGGGTTATGGGGATAGGGTGGAGGTGTTGACCTTGGGGAGAGTGCTCTTTCAGACTCAATGGGCCGAATGGCCTCCTTCTGCACTGTAAAATTCTATGAACTAGGGGGCATAGCCTCAAAATAAGGGGAAGCAGATTTAGGACTGAGTTTAGGAGGAACTTCTTCACCCAAAGGGTTGTGAATCTATGGAATTCCTTGCCCAGTGAAGCAGTAGAGGCTCCTTCATTGAATGTTTTTAAGATAAAGATAGATAGTTTCTTGAAGAATAAAGGGATTAAGGGTTATGGTGTTCGGGCCGGAAAGTGGAGCTGAGTCCACAAAAGATCAGCCATGATCTCATTGAATGGCAGAGCAGGCTCGAGGGGCCAGATGGCCTACTCCTGCTCCTAGTTCTGATGTTCTTATGTTCACACATTTGGATCACTTCACGTTTACGGAGAATACGAGGCAGGAGACCGACAGTATTCCTCCCACTGTTGAATACTTAGACTGTACTCTGATTCCACGGAAACTGAGTAGATAGATGGGCAGCTGTCAGGCGTGAGCCCGGATTTCTCCCAGACCAAAACCCCAATCACAGGGCCCGCGTCCTGCTCCGTCAGGGAAAGACAGGTTACGGTTCGAAGCACAAGCTGAAGGCAACCAGGAAAGGCACCAGTGAGATGACAGAGAAAGGAAGGTTAAAGATATTAAATGTTGTTTGATTAGTGTATTTGGCTGAAGCACCACCACTAACTTCATGCAGATTGTCAAAAAAAAAACAACCTAATTAATTTTAGAAGCAAATTGCACAAGGGATTCTGACAGAGGATCTGCTCGTAACATTGCCAGTCCCAACACAGGCAGTTTCTGTCCGAGTAGCCGTCTTGACAGTCACTGTGCTAATTGCTTCATAGATTTGTGAGAAAAGGGTGAAGGGCCAAGGACATTAAAGGCGCTATATTAATGTACTGGGTTGAAGATGTTGATGATTCTGGACTTGTGGTTTACAAGAGTGGGCAAGGGAAGAATGAGGGGGGGTTGGAGTGGCACAGACTGCCCGTGTGTGCAGCTAATGCGCATCTTTGGTATACCGTGACCAGCACTCAGTAACGTCCATTACTTAGCAGGAGGTGAGGCCTGCCTGTCAGGGCAATCCATATAAATACTTTGTGATTTCACATGGGTTCTAAGCCAAGGTCCAGCTTTCTGCTGATTAGTCCCATTTTCGCTCAGTGTTGGAGATCAAAGGCACCCAAATGTTGGCCCCCTTTCAAGATCTGGATCTTCACAGCACTAGAGAATTTTGAACAAGAGCCCGAAAGGGAAGAACTTGACTGTACTCTGCTCTCCATCTCACCCGGGGAGAGAGAGAGAGAGATATACCCTTTCTACTGATTTTCATTCTTTCATGGGTGTGGGCATCGCTGGCATCGATGGGTTTTTAAAACAATCGACGATCGTATCATGGTCGTGTATCACCAACTAGAGTTTTGGTGAAGTTGATTTGAATTCCACTAGCTGCCGTGGTCGGAGGGGGACCCATGGCCCCCAGATCTTTAGCCTGAACCCCCCCCCCCCCCACCACCCCAACCCCCCCTCCACCCCCACCCCCCTCCCGGATATTACCTCTCCGCCACTCTCACCCCATACCTCCAGCAAAGAGAGGCAATGGAGACGTCATGGGTAGAAAGCCACGAGCTGTCCAGCAGATGGTGGGGTTAGTCCATTTTGACCAGATACAGGCCAGCACTGTGCATCACATTTAGGGGCTGTGGCACAGGAGGGAGCAGCTGGTGGGTGGAAAACTCAGGCCGAGGATTTATCCAGGGGGCTGGCAGCGCTTGTCTGACGCACACACATAAACGACGAGCGATTTGCCTGATATCTCCCTTTTCAGAGCTATCTCCGAGAAGCCAGCTTTAGCCTTTTGGTGTCAAAACCCATCTCCTCCCCCTCAGCGATTGTTGACTCTCAGCGCAGTCAAATCCTGTCAGTGGATTGACCCCGGCTGCCACACGCCCGGGGAAGCTCTCTGAACACTTGTCTCCAAGACAGGACCCACGGGGGAAAAAGAAACATTGCCGACTGAGAGGTGATTGTTTTCTTTGTCCAGCTCCCTCAGCACCTCTCCGGTCTGTCAGTGCCGCTGCGGTTAGAGATAATCTCCAGACTCCCAACAGATGCTAATCCGTCAGCGATGACCTGTGACCTTCCCCATTCACCGCTTTCGCATCGAGATTCACCGCCTTCTCTCTAATGAGTTATGTCCCCGAACCTCGAACGAGCCAGGCTTTACAACTCCCCCTGGATTTAATTCATTCTTGCAATTTACAGCAGCTTAGCATTGTCTAGCATTATTGATTCTGCAGCACAGCAACGAGCCATTCGGCCCGTCTGGCCCATGCTATTCGCGCTCCACCTGCCTTATCTTCATCCCACCCGATCAGTACATCATTTGTCCAGCTTCCCCTCGATGTTAGAATCCATAGAATCCCAACAGTGCGGATGGACACCATTCGGCCCATCGGGTCTGCACTGATCCCTCCAAGAGAGCACCCTACCTAGGCCCACGCCCACGCCCTATCCCCGCCACCCCACCTAACCGGCACATCTTTGGACACTAAGGGGCAATTTATCACGGCCAATCCACCTAATCTGCACATCTTTGGACTGTGGGGGGAAACCGGAGCACCCGGAGGAACCCCACGCAGACACGGGGAGGACGTGCAGACTCCGCACAGACAGTGACCCGTGGCCGGAATCGAACCCGGGTCCCTGATGCTGTGAGGCAGCAGTGCTAACCACTGTGCCACCATGCCGTACCACAACCATTCCTTGTGGTAATGAGTCCCAGATGCTCCCCACTCTCTGGGTAAAGAAGCATTCCTGAATTCCCGATTGGATTTATTAGTGACCAGCTTATATTGTTGGCCTCCAAATTTTGGACTCCCCAACAAAGAAAGACTTGCATTTATATAGTGCCTTTCGGGTGCCCTTGGGTAACCAGAGCGCATGACATCTAACCAAGTATTTTTCAAGCCGTTCCTTTTTTAAGCTTTGTCACTAAAGCTATGTAGATCATAGATCATAGATCATAGAATTTACAGTGCAGAAGGAGGCCATTCGGCCCATTGAGTCTGCACCGGCAGAGCACCCTAACCAAGGTCAACACCTCCACCCTATCCCCATAACCCAGTAACCCCACCCAACACTAAGGGCAATTTTGGACACTAAGGGCAATTTAGCATGGCCAATCCACCTAACCTGCACATCTTTGGACTGTGGGAGGAAACCGGAGCACCCGGAGGAAACCCACACACACACGGGGAGGATGTGCAGACTCCGCACAGACAGTGACCCAAGCCGGAATCGAACCTGGGACCCTGGAGCTGTGAAGCCATTGTGCTGTCCACAATGCTACCGTGCTGCCCCTTGTAGTTAAGAAGAAAGTCAGCTTGTGCACAGTAAGATCCCAAGATCCCCCAAATGACAATGTGATAACCATGAGGTGATCTGTTTTCAGATTGATGGGTAAATATTGTCCAGGACACAGTGGTCGAGGGGGTGGGGGGGGGTGGTTTGCGGTCGGGAGAACTCCCCAGTTTGTCTTCAGAAGGTTGCCTGCCTGGGGAACGTTGACGTCCACCCGAGGGGGAACAGGTTTCTGTTCCCGTGCAAAGACAGCGCCACTAACAGTGCAGCACTCCCTCAGTACTGCGGCGGGAGTGTCACCCTGCATTTCTGCCGTTATGCCTCTGGAGTGGGACTTGAACCCGCAACGACTGGGTCAGAGGTGAGAGTGCGACTGCCCCTGTCACCACCGATAAGGGAAGGCAGCTACTTAATGTTTACCCAACCACCAACTGGCTGTTTAAAGATCTCGCTCATGTCTGTGCTGTGTGCGTTTGACTCCCATTCATGATGTGGGCCCACCCGCAGGAAGTGAATCCCACATTCGATGGACTCTCTGCGAATGTGTTTCATTTCCCTGACTCCTTGCTGCTCGCTACTATGTGACCAAGTCTGTTTCTCATTGGCTTTCACTGGTGTTCCTTCATCATAGAGTATCATAGAATTTACAGTGCAGACTCCGCACAGAGTGAGCCAAGCAGGAATCGAACCTGGGACCCTGGCGCTGTGAAGCAACTGTGTTAACCATTGTGCTACTGTCTACCCCGTGTCTTGTGTTGAAGATTGCCCCAGCAGGCGCAGTGACTGATCAGTGGAAGGTTTGCGGCTACAATATGTTGCTTCTGATTATAAAGCAGCAAAGGAAGCACGTCCCTTTTGAATGGAATCACATTGATGTGGAACGCACAACACAGAGGCCATTAAGTCCAACTGATCCAGACTGGTACTTAATCTCACAACGGGCCACCTCCCACCCCTCTTCTATCTCACTTTCTATGTTATCCTTCCACTCCTTACTCCCTCATCTGCTTGTTCAGCCTCCCCTGAATGTAGCTGTACTATTAACCTCAACCTCTCCCTGTAGCAGTGAGTTGCACATTCTCCTGCTCTCTGGGTAAAGGCATTTCTCCCGAATTCCCGATTGGATTTATCAGTGACTCGCCTATGTTTATGGCATCGAGGTGTGATCTCCCCTACAAGTATCTTCCCCGCATCTGCCTGTGAAGGTGTACTCCCAGAGGCTTGAATAAACTGTCATGCGTGGGTCCCTTTAAGAAAAGGTGTGTTTTATCAAATGGCTGCCGTGATGTCATTGTGGGGGTGGAGCTGGAATGTGATTCTCCTTTTTACTTTCCTTTTAAGCTGGAAGCTCTTTTTGGCTCTGTGTTGGAGAGCTGCATTCAAATCAAGCAGATGTATTTTCGCCTCTCTCTCTTCATGCTAAAGAATGTTTCCAGATCACTTGATGATTTCAAAATAATACCTGTTTCTGTAAGGAATGCAAACCTACTGTCTTTGTTAAAAAGGGGTTTTTGACTAATGGATGTTGTTGGGAAAATTTATTGAGGGCTACCTATAGAGTACTGTATCTTTTTGGGGGGTTATCAGGGTTGATAGTTGCTAAGATGTTTACTGTGTGTTTATAAAATGTTAACTGGATTCATATAATAAACATTTTTTGTTTAAAAATACTTTAGCTCTCTGTTGCATCACACCTGTAAAGTGGGCCCTTGTGCTCCCCATAACCAAAATCTATTAAAAGTTGTGGGTCAGGTGAACCCCATGATATACTTTGGTGTTCTCTGAACCCTGGCCCATAATAAAACAAACTCCATTTACAAGGTTGCTTCCTGAGCTGTATGCTCCAAGCTCGTCTCTCATACACTGTCGCACACGAGGGAAAATTCTCCCCTTCGAGAGATTCCCCAGCGTGGGATAATAACCACACTGCTCTTTCAAACACTTCCATAACCTTCAAAAGGGCACCTCCCCAGCTTTCTCTGTTCCTGAGCTCAGAGATCCGGCTTGTCTATTCTTTCCAGACCAGTGTAACCTCCCAGTCTGGTGTCGTCCATGCAAATGTTCCTTTTCACTCCCTCCACGCTCTCTATTACCATTTTTCTAATGTTTTTTCGAAGGAACGGGATTCTCCGAGCCTCCACGCCGAAATCGTGCTCGGCACGGGAGTGGGGAATGGGGCGTCAGACCCATGATCAGGTCCGACGCGGGACACGAACCTGCGGCAACCGGAGAATCGGCGGCAGTCACGCGCGCGTGGTCGGCACGGTCAGGGGCCGTTGAAAGAGCGGTTCTCCGTGGTCAACCGGCCGAGTTCCCGCCGCCGTGGTTCACGTATGGTGCCACCCGGCGGGGGCTCGACATCGCGGCTGCGGTGGCCGTCCTGGTGGGAGGGGCGGGGGGGATCAGTCTCTGGGGGGGGGGGTCTTCATGACGGCCAGGCCCGCGGTCGGGGGCCACCGATCGGTGAGCGTACGTGATCTGGTGGGGAGGGGGGGCTACCTTCTCCTTTTTCCACAACGACCCGCTGTGTGTGTCCACCATGTTGTGCGGGGTCGGCGCAAGCGCGGACCCACGGCCGGACGGCCAGGACCGCGTATCGGCAGCCGGAGCTGCATGGAGCACTCCGGCGCCGTGCTGGCCCCCTGTGGGCCATGGAACCGCTGCACCAAGAGGCACGTTGACGCCGGCGTGAAACACTCCAGTGTTTACGCTGGCGTCAACACTTAGCCACGGTCACGACCCAGAACTATGCAAAGTGCTCCAAATGTGGTCACACTGATGGATCTCTGCATCCTCCTCACAGCTCGCCCTCCCCCCCATCCCCCCCCACCCCCCCCCCCACCCACCCCCCCCCCCCCCCACACCCCCCGCCCGCCCCGCCCTTGCATCATCTGCAAATCTGGTGCTGTGAGATTTCATCCTATTGATTTTGATTGTGAGCGTGGTGTACCGGTGATCACCGACCCCCAGCCCTTTCCACAGTTACAGTTTTGTGAGAAATGCACCCTGTTAAACAAATGCCCCGAATCTGTTCCCTGGATTGAGAATCGTTTTTTGTCTAACAAGTTGCTCGGTGAACAATGCAGGTAGTTGTTGCTCGCACGATGGACTTTTAGAAAGTGTGATGCCTGCCAGCTGGGTCGACAAAGAAAATCAATGGAAAAAGCAATTAGTGGAAAGCGAAGTTTCAAATCTTTGGTGAACTTCGAACATCAAGGAAATAGCATCAAACGGCGCAACAAGCCTCAAGTTTCAGCCGTTTACTTCAGCAGTTCAAATTGTGGCCATTATCCAGGCTCTTATTGTTATTGCTGGTTTGCAGTAGGTCCTGAAACGCTAAAAAAAAATGCAGTTTAAGATGATCCCTAATCCTTAGGATTGGTCAGTCACGTGACTGGGGTAAAGGTCAGCTGACTAACCCAAACAACCAGGCCGGGATTCTCCGTTGCCCGACTCCGATACCGGATCGGGCGATCGGACGGAGAATCCCTTCCGATGCCCAAATCTAACCGGTTTTACGCCGGTTTATGAGTCTCCGCCCCCTCCAAAATGGTGTCATCGCGTCGCGTGCCACAAGCTACGGCGTTGGCGTGTCATTGGCAGGTCCTGCCACGATGCTCCACCCCCAATGGGCTGGGTTCCCGGCTGTGATGGACCCGTGTGGTCCGGGCGGGGCCGTGTGAACCCGGCGTGCTGGCTGTGCTGGACCCGTGTGGCCTGAGCGGGGCCGTGTGAACCCGGCGTGCTGGCTGTGCTGGACCCGTGTGGTCTGAGCGTCCGTGTGAACCCGGCGTGCTGGCTGTGCTGGGTCCGTGTGGTCTGAGTGGGGCCGTGTGAACCCGGCGTGCTGGCTGTGCTGGACCCGTGTGGTCTGAGCGGGGCCGTGTGAACCCGGCGTGCTGGCTGTGCTGGACCCGTGTGGTCTGAGCGGGGCCGTGTGAACCCGGCGTGCTGGCTGTGCTGGACCCGTGTGGTCCGGGCGGGGCCGTGTGAACCCGGCGTGCTGGCTGTGCTGGGTCCGTGTGGTCTGAGCGGGGCCGTGTGAACCCGGCGTGCTGGCTGTGCTGGGTCCGTGTGGTCTGAGCGGCCGTGTGAACCCGGCGTGCTGGCTGTGCTGGACCCGTGTGGTCTGAGCGGGGCCGTGTGAACCCGGCGTGCTGGCTGTGCTGGGTCCGTGTGGTCTGAGCGGCCGTGTGAACCCGGCGTGCTGGCTGTGCTGGACCCGTGTGGTCTGGGCGGGGCCGTGTGTACCCGGCGTGCTGGCTGTGCTGGACCCGTGTGGTCTGGGCGGGGCCGTGTGAACCCGGCGTGCTGGCTGTGCTGGACCCGTGTGGTCTGGGCGGGGCCGTGTGAACCCGGCGTGCTGGCTGTGCTGGGTCCGTGTGGTCTGAGCGGCCGTGTGAACCCGGCGTGCTGGCTGTGCTGGACCCGTGTGGTCTGAGCGGGGCCGTGTGAACCCGGCGTGCTGGCTGTGCTGGGTCCGTGTGGTCTGGGCGGGGCCGTGTGAACCCGGCGTGCTGGCTGTGCTGGGTCCGTGTGGTCTGAGCGGGCCGTGTGAACCCGGCGTGCTGGCTGTGCTGGACCCGTGTGGTCTGAGCGGGGCCGTGTGAACCCGGCGTGCTGGCTGTGCTGGGTCCGTGTGGTCCGGGCGGGGCCGTGTGAACCCGGCGTGCTGGCTGTGCTGGACCCGTGTGGTCCGGGCGGGGCCGTGTGAACCCGGCGTGCTGGCTGTGCTGGGTCCGTGTGGTCCGGGCGGGGCCGTGTGAACCCGGCGTGCTGGCTGTGCTGGACCCGTGTGGTCTGAGCGGTCCGTGTGAACCCGGCGTGCTGGCTGTGCTGGACCCGTGTGGTCTGAGCGGGGCCGTGTGAACCCGGCGTGCTGGCTGTGCTGGGTCCGTGTGGTCTGAGCGGGGCCGTGTGAACCCGGCGTGCTGGCTGTGCTGGGTCCGTGTGGTCTGAGCGGGGCCCTGTGAACCCGGCGTGCTGGCTGTGCTGGGTCCGTGTGGTCTGAGCGGGGCCGTGTGAACCCGGCGTGCTGGCTGTGCTGGACCCGTGTGGTCCGGGCGGGGCCGTGTGAACCCGGCGTGCTGGCTGTGCTGGACCCGTGTGGTCTGGGCGGGGCCGTGTGTACCCGGCGTGCTGGCTGTGCTGGGTCCGTGTGGTCTGAGCGGGGCCGTGTGAACCCGGCGTGCTGGCTGTGCTGGGTCCGTGTGGTCCGGGCGGGGCCGTGTGAACCCGGCGTGCTGGCTGTGCTGGGTCCGTGTGGTCTGAGCGGGGCCGTGTGAACCCGGCGTGCTGGCTGTGCTGGACCCGTGTGGCCGGAGCGGCCGTGTGAACCCGGCGTGCTGGCTGTGCTGGGTCCGTGTGGTCTGAGCGGGGCCGTGTGAACCCGGCGTGCTGGCTGTGCTGGGTCCGTGTGGTCTGGGCGGGGCCGTGTGAACCCGGCGTGCTGGCTGTGCTGGGTCCGTGTGGTCTGAGCGGGGCCGTGTGAACCCGGCGTGCTGGCTGTGCTGGGTCCGTGTGGTCCGGGCGGGGCCGTGTGAACCCGGCGTGCTGGCTGTGTTGGGTCCGTGTGGTCTGAGCGGGGCCGTGTGAACCCGGCGTGCTGGCTGTGCTGGGTCCGTGTGGTCTGAGCGGCCGTGTGAACCCGGCGTGCTGGCTGTGCTGGGTCCGTGTGGCCTGAGCGGCCGTGTGAACCCGGCGTGCTGGCTGTGCTGGACCCGTGTGGTCTGAGCGGGGCCGTGTGAACCCGGCGTGCTGGCTGTGCTGGGTCCGTGTGGTCTGAGCGGCCGTGTGAACCCGGCGTGCTGGCTGTGCTGGGTCCGTGTGGTCTGAGCGGGGCCGTGTGAACCCGGCGTGCTGGCTGTGCTGGGTCCGTGTGGTCCGGGCGGGGCCGTGTGAACCCGGCGTGCTGGCTGTGCTGGATCCGTGTGGTCTGAGCGGGGCCGTGTGAACCCGGCGTGCTGGCTGTGCTGGACCCGTGTGGTCTGAGCGGGGCCGTGTGAACCCGGCGTGCTGGCTGTGCTGGGTCCGTGTGGTCCGGGCGGGGCCGTGTGAACCCGGCGTGCTGGCTGTGCTGGGTCCGTGTGGCCTGAGCGGCCGTGTGAACCCGGCGTGCTGGCTGTGCTGGGTCCGTGTGGCCTGAGCGGCCGTGTGAACCCGGCGTGCTGGCTGTGCTGGGTCCGTGTGGTCTGAGCGGCCGTGTGAACCCGGCGTGCTGGCTGTGCTGGGTCCGTGTGGTCTGAGCGGGGCCGTGTGAACCCGGCGTGCTGGCTGTGCTGGGTCCGTGTGGTCTGAGCGGCCGTGTGAACCCGGCGTGCTGGCTGTGCTGGACCCGTGTGGTCTGAGCGGCCGTGTGAACCCGGCGTGCTGGCTGTGCTGGGTCCGTGTGGTCCGGGCGGGGCCGTGTGAACCCGGCGTGCTGGCTGTGCTGGGTCCGTGTGGTCTGAGCGGCCGTGTGAACCCGGCGTGCTGGCTGTGCTGGGTCCGTGTGGTCTGAGCGGGGCCGTGTGAACCCGGCGTGCTGGCTGTGCTGGACCCGTGTGGTCTGGGCGGGGCCGTGTGAACCCGGCGTGCTGGCTGTGCTGGGTCCGTGTGGTCTGAGCGGGCCGTGTGAACCCGGCGTGCTGGCTGTGCTGGACCCGTGTGGTCTGAGCGGCCGTGTGAACCCGGCGTGCTGGCTGTGCTGGGTCCGTGTGGTCCGGGCGGGGCCGTGTGAACCCGGCGTGCTGGCTGTGCTGGGTCCGTGTGGTCTGAGCGGGGCCGTGTGAACCCGGCGTGCTGGCTGTGCTGGGTCCGTGTGGTCTGAGCGGGGCCGTGTGAACCCGGCGTGCTGGCTGTGCTGGGTCCGTGTGGCCTGAGCGGGCCGTGTGAACCCGGCGTGCTGGCTGTGCTGGGTCCGTGTGGTCCGGGCGGGGCCGTGTGAACCCGGCGTGCTGGCTGTGCTGGACCCGTGTGGTCTGAGCGGCCGTGTGAACCCGGCGTGCTGGCTGTGCTGGGTCCGTGTGGTCTGAGCGGGGCCGTGTGAACCCGGCGTGCTGGCTGTGCTGGGTCCGTGTGGCCTGAGCGGGGCCGTGTGAACCCGGCGTGCTGGCTGTGCTGGGTCCGTGTGGTCTGGGCGGGGCCGTGTGAACCCGGCGTGCTGGCTGTGCTGGGTCCGTGTGGTCTGAGCGGGGCCGTGTGAACCCGGCGTGCTGGCTGTGCTGGGTCCGTGTGGTCCGGGCGGGGCCGTGTGAACCCGGCGTGCTGGCTGTGCTGGGTCCGTGTGGTCCGGGCGGGGCCGTGTGAACCCGGCGTGCTGGCTGTGCTGGTCCGTGTGGTCTGAGCGGGGCCGTGTGAACCCGGCGTGCTGGCTGTGTTGGGTCCGTGTGGTCTGAGCGGCCGTGTGAACCCGGCGTGCTGGCTGTGCTGGGTCCGTGTGGTCCGGGCGGGGCCGTGTGAACCCGGCGTGCTGGCTGTGCTGGGTCCGTGTGGTCTGGGCGGGCCGTGTGAACCCGGCGTGCTGGCTGTGCTGGGTCCGTGTGGTCTGAGCGGGGCCGTGTGAACCCGGCGTGCTGGCTGTGCTGGGTCCGTGTGGTCTGGGCGGGGCCGTGTGAACCCGGCGTGCTGGCTGTGCTGGGTCCCGTGTGGTCTGAGCGGGGCCGTGTGAACCCGGCGTGCTGGCTGTGCTGGGTCCGTGTGGTCTGAGCGGGGCCGTGTGAACCCGGCGTGCTGGCTGTGCTGGGTCCGTGTGGTCCGGAGCGGGGCCGTGTGAACCCGGCGTGCTGGCTGTGCTGGGTCCGTGTGGTCCGGGCGGGGCCGTGTGAACCCGGCGTGCTGGCTGTGCTGGGTCCGTGTGGTCTGAGCGGGCCGTGTGAACCCGGCGTGCTGGCTGTGCTGGGTCCGTGTGGTCTGAGCGGGCCGTGTGAACCCGGCGTGCTGGCTGTGCTGGGTCCGTGTGGTCTGAGCGGGCCGTGTGAACCCGGCGTGCTGGCTGTGCTGGGTCCATGTGGTCTGAGCGGGGCCGTGTGAACCCGGCGTGCTGGCTGTGCTGGACCCGTGTGGTCCGGGCGGGGCCGTGTGAACCCGGCGTGCTGGCTGTGCTGGGTCCGTGTGGTCCGGGCGGGGCCGTGTGAACCCGGCGTGCTGGCTGTGCTTGGACCCGTGTGGTCTGAGCGGCCGTGTGAACCCGGCGTGCTGGCTGTGCTGGACCCGTGTGGTCAGACCGGGGCCGTGTGAACCCGGCGTGCTGGCTGTGCTGGGTCCGTGTGGTCCGGGCGGGGCCGTGTGAACCCGGCGTGCTGGCTGTGCTGGGTCCGTGTGGTCTGGGCGGGGCCGTGTGAACCCGGCGTGCTGGCTGTGCTGGGTCCGTGTGGTCCGGGCGGGGCCGTGTGAACCCGGCGTGCTGGCTGTGCTGGGTCCGTGTGGTCTGAGCGGGGCCGTGTGAACCCGGCGTGCTGGCTGTGCTGGGTCCGTGTGGTCCGGGCGGGGCCGTGTGAACCCGGCGTGCTGGCTGTGCTGGGTCCGTGTGGTCTGAGCGGGGCCGTGTGAACCCGGCGTGCTGGCTGTGCTGGACCCGTGTGGTCCGGGCGGGCCGTGTGAACCCGGCGTGCTGGCTGTGCTGGGTCCGTGTGGTCCGGAGCGGGGCCGTGTGAACCCGGCGTGCTGGCTGTGCTGGGCCCGTGTGGTCTGGGCGGGGCCGTGTGAACCCGGCGTGCTGGCTGTGCTGGGTCCGTGTGGCCTGAGCGGCCGTGTGAACCCGGCGTGCTGGCTGTGCTGGGTCCGTGTGGTCTGGGCGGGGCCGTGTGAACCCGGCGTGCTGGCTGTGCTGGGTCCGTGTGGTCTGGGCGGGGCCGTGTGAACCCGGCGTGCTGGCTGTGCTGGACCCGTGTGGTCTGAGCGGGGCCGTGTGAACCCGGCGTGCTGGCTGTGCTGGGTCCGTGTGGCCTGAGCGGGGCCGTGTGAACCCGGCGTGCTGGCTGTGCTGGGTCCGTGTGGTCTGAGCGGGGCCGTGTGAACCCGGCGTGCTGGCTGTGCTGGGTCCGTGTGGTCTGAGCGGGGCCGTGTGAACCCGGCGTGCTGGCTGTGCTGGGTCCGTGTGGTCCGGGCGGGGCCGTGTGAACCCGGCGTGCTGGCTGTGCTGGGTCCGTGTGGTCTGAGCGGGGCCGTGTGAACCCGGCGTGCTGGCTGTGCTGGACCCGTGTGGTCCGGGCGGGGCCGTGTGAACCCGGCGTGCTGGCTGTGCTGGGTCCGTGTGGTCTGGGCGGGCCGTGTGAACCCGGCGTGCTGGCTGTGCTGGGTCCGTGTGGTCTGAGCGGGGCCGTGTGAACCCGGCGTGCTGGCTGTGCTGGGTCCGTGTGGTCTGAGCGGCCGTGTGAACCCGGCGTGCTGGCTGTGCTGGGCCCGTGTGGTCCGGGCGGGGCCGTGTGAACCCGGCGTGCTGGCTGTGCTGGGTCCGTGTGGTCTGAGCGGGGCCGTGTGAACCCGGCGTGCTGGCTGTGCTGGGTCCGTGTGGTCTGAGCGGGGCCGTGTGAACCCGGCGTGCTGGCTGTGCTGGGTCCGTGTGGTCTGAGCGGGGCCGTGTGAACCCGGCGTGCTGGCTGTGCTGGGCCCGTGTGGTCTGAGCGGGGCCGTGTGAACCCGGCGTGCTGGC
>NC_052170.1:6176743-6281743 GCF_902713615.1 Scyliorhinus canicula
GGTCCTCGGCGCTGTTAGGCAGCAGTGCTAACCACTGCGCCACCTTGGCACCCTGAAATCCATATGATTCATGTCATGGCATCACTGGGAAGGGGCGGGGAAAATCGGGAAACTTGGATCGCTCTGGAAAAAAAAATCCCGTTTCCTGATTCTCGTGGAACTTCCTACATTCGATAACAAATATTTCACATGTTCCATTTCCAGTGACATAGCTTGTGCCTCAGTTTTGCTCACTCAGTCAGTGCGGGATCCTATCGTTGCTTCAATGCTTTTGCATTACCTAATTGTGAAAACCTTTTCTTCCAGATGATTGCAATGGCGTGGGCGGCACCGTGGCACAGTGGTTAGCACTGTTGCTTCACAGCTCCAGGGTCCCAGGTTCGATCCCCGGCTTGGGCCACTGTCTGCGCGGAGTCTGCACGTTCTCCCCGTGCCTGCGTGGGTTCCCTCCGGGTGCTCCGGTTTCCTCCCACAAGTCCAAAGATGTGCGGGTTAGGTGGATTGGTCAAAAGGTAGGCGGGGTTGCTGGGTGACGTGGATAGGGTGGAGGCGTGAGCTTAAGTGGGATGCTCTTTCAGGGGCTGGTGTAGACTCGATGGGCCGGATGGCCTCCTTCTGCTCTGTAAATTCTATGATCCTTGTTCGCTTCCTGGACAGACAATTCAGCAGGGATATAAAAGCCGGGCAACTGGTCCTGAATTATTTCTCTGAAGTTATCAGGCAGATTTCCACCACACCCAGTACGACAAACAACCAGCTTCACCCTTGCCTTCTGGGATGTCCCAACTCATGGTGTTCCTCGGACCCCCATTCGCCTGCCCCAGCCTCCCCTCCGATCGCTGGCCTCTATAACTCAACCACAATTTGCTCGACCGCAGTCTGAGCGCAAAGACATAGGAAGACACAGTAGATTCCTACTGCAAACTGGGTCAAAAATAACAGCAGGGCGGAGAATAAACTGCCAAAGTCCACAGCAGAAGGATTCCTCAAACATTTGAGAGGGGATATCCTTGGCTTTCATAGTCCCAGCGTGCTCTCAGAGTTTCTGCCAAGTTAAACAAAGGAAAAAGTGAGCCTGAGAAATGAGCTGTGTGTTCTGCAGGTCACCAGAGAACAGAGAAATATCGTTGCCCCCTTGTTCAAAGGAAACTGTCGAGTAAAGTTGAACATAATTTATTTTCCTGTATTTCTGATGCTTTGTACATACAACTGTACATCATTCTTGTCTCTTAAAGTCTATACAGGAGATCGTTCGGCCCCTTGCACCAGTGCCAGCCCCCCAAAGATAACTCAAACTAAATGGCAATGTTTTGTTAATATTTAAAAGCAACTTCACATTGGCAGTTCAGTTAGCTTCCGTTAGGCACAGTCCGTCTAATTTGTAGGAGGTTTTGAAGGAACATTTCTCAAAGCTCACATTTCCCACAGCTGAAGGGCCTGTTCCTGTGCTGTACTGTTATTTGGTCAAAAATGGACACCATATTGGGGGTGTGGCCTCACCAAGGCCCTGTATAATTGCAGCAACACATCCCTGCTCCTGTACTCGAAACCTCTCGCAATGAAGGCCAACATACCATTATCCTTCTTTACCGCCTGTTCCACTTGCCTACTTACCTTCAGCGACTGGTGCACGAGGGGACCCAGGACTCCTTGCACATTCCCCTCTCCTAATTTATGGCCATTCAGAAGGGGCCATACAAAAGTGAATAACCTCTCATTTATCCACATTATACTGCATCTGCCATTCATTTGCCCACTCACTCAACTTGAGGATCTCTGCATCCTCCTCACAGCTCACCCTCCCACCCAACTTGGTGTCACCTTCAAATGTGGAGATATTGGGCGTGATTCTCCGCTGCCCACGCCGGTTGGGAGAATAGCGGGAGGGCCTCCCGACATTTTTCACGCCCTCCCGCTATTCTCCCCCCCCCTCACCTGACCACGTCACGAATCGCCGTTTTTTACGGCGAGCGGCGATTCACCGCGGCCGATGGGCCGAGCGGCCGGGCCTTTACGCCCGTTTTGTAACGGCAGCAAACACACCTGCTCGCTGCCGTCGTAAAAACGGGCGCTGGATGCCCGTTTGGGGCGGGAGCACCACCGTTGTGCTCGGGAGGGGACAGGCCCGCGATCGGTGCCCACCGATCGTCGGGCCTGCGTCCAAAAGGGACGCACTATTTCCCCTCCGCCGCCCGACAAGATCAAGCCGCCACGTCTTGTCGGGCGGCGATGGAGAAATGCGGAACCGCGCATGTGCAGGCTCCGTCAATGGCGCGATGACGTCACCCGCGCATGCGCGGGTTGGAGCCGGCCGCGCGTCATCTTGGCGCCCGGGGTCCTGCTCCTAGCCCCGATGGGGGGGAGAATCGGGTCCCGGGAACGGACGTGAAGGCTGCCGTGAAACACGGCCAGTTTCACGGCAGCCTTTACGACTCTCCGCATCTGCGGTGAATCTCGCCCATTACATTTTGTTCCGTCATGAATAGCCGGGGTCCCGGCATCGATCCTTGACCCCATCAGTCACGGCCTGCCAATTGGAAAACAACCCGTTTATTCCTACCCTTTGTGTCCTGTCTGCCAACCAGTTTTCTGTCCATCTCAATACACTACCCCTAATCCCATACGTTTTAATTTTACCCGCTAATCTCTTATGTGGGTCTTTGTCGAAAGCCTTCTGAAAGTCCAAATAAACTACATCCACTGGCTCTCCTTCATAAACCCTACTAGTTACATCCTCGAAGAATTCCAGTAGATTTGTCCAGCACGATTTCCCCTTCATAAATCCATGCTGACTCGGTCCGATTCTGCCACTGTTTCCAAAGTGCTCCGCTATAAAATCTTTGATAATGGATTCTAGGATTTTTCCGACTACCGACGTGAGCCTGACTGGTCAAAAACTCCCTGTTTTCTCTCGACTTCCCTTTTTAAATAGTGGGATTACATCAGCCACCCTCCAATCTATAGGAACTGTCGATAGCATCTTGGCAGGTAGGCACCACAGCCACTATCTCTAGGAACACTTTCTTAAGCACTCTGGGATATAGATTCTCAGGCCCTGGGGATTTATCAACCTTCATTCCTATCAATTTCCCCAACACCATTTCTCAAGTAATACAGATCTCCTTCGGTTCCCCACCATTTCTGGTGTTTTATTTGTGTTGTCCTTTGTGAAGACAGAATATGAATTTAGTTGATCAGTTTATTCCTTATTATAAATTCTCTTACTTTTGACTGTGCATTACACAGGACATTGTGCTCGGGAGGATTGATTTGACAATATGGGGTGGGATTCTCCCAGCGTCCGTGCCGGAATCGCGATCGGCGTGGGAGGCGGAGAATGGCCCTTGATGCTGAAAACCGGCGCGACGCTGCTCCCGCTATCCTCCGGTCCCCGGAGAATCGCGGATGAAATGAAAAATGAAAATCGCTTATTGTCACGAGTAGGCTTCAATGAAGTTACTGTGAAAAGCCCCTAGTCGCCACATTCCGGCGCCTGTCCGGGGAGGCTGTTACAGGAATCGAACCGTGCTGCTGGCCTGCTTGGTCTGCTTTCAAAGCCAGCGACTTAGCCCGGTGAGCTAAATCAGCCCCTAGGGGGCCACTGACAGAGACCCCCGTGCCGATTCTCCGAGGAAAAGTGGCCGAAGGCGTGGTTTTACCCGCGTTTTGCCTGTCGGGAACAGCCTGCGGAGTCAGGTGGGGGAATCCTTCACCGGGGGGGGGGGGGCCTAAAGGGACGGCCAGGCTAGCGATCAGGGGGCACCGATCGGCGGGCGCGCGCGATCTCGGGGGCGCCTATATTGTCGGGGCTGCTCCGCGTTCTGAGTCTGCCATTTCATGCAGGGCTGCCGCCAAAGGCCGCCGCCATGCGCAAACTCCCGACCGGAAGTGCAGGGCGCCGTCAGTCAGAGCTTCGAGGAGCACTCCAGGGCCCTGCTTGCCCCCTGCAAATTGGAGAGTCACTCTGGACTTTCTGAAGGAAAGCCCAGAGTTAAACGCCCGCATTGTGACACTGGAGTGGGGACATAGCCCCTATTATTGAAGAATCCCGCCCATGTTTTAAAAGCAGCAAACTGACTTTCAGGATTGCGAACGAGGGAATGTCGAGTGCCTTCTGACCAAGCAACGTTCGCGTGAAGCATTCTATCACATTGGGGAGATTAAACGCAGACTGGGTGACCGCTTTGCGGAACACCCCTCGCTCAGCCCGGAACCATGGCTCCAACCTTCCTGACGCTCGCCAATTCAACTCACTGCCTCGCTCTCACGCCCACATGTCCGTCCTTGGCCAGTCAATGCTCCAGTGTCGCCCAATGCAAACTGGAAGAGCAGCACCTCATCTTCCGATTGAGCACGTTACAGCCCCCATCACTGAGATCAACGTTTTCATACCGTGATCTTTCTCCTCCATCTCAGACATTTATTGCCTCCAATGCAATATCCCTCCCTACCTCACCCCTCCTTAGCCCCGTCCCACACCAGGCCACCTGTCTCTCATTCCTGAGTTTGCTTCACCTTGTTGCAATCTATCTCAGCTACAGTTTAATATCCAACACATTTTTTTCTCCCTTTTAGTTCTGATGAAGAATGGACTCGAAAGGTTAACTCGGTTTCCTCTTCCTACAGACGCTGTGAGACCTGTCTAGTTTTTGCAGCATGCTCCGTTATTGTTAATCTATCACATATTGGTGTAAATTACATATCAATTGGGTTTTATTATATGCAGGTTGCAGGCATTAAATGGGGTTTCACTTGAGCACAGGGCCTAGGCCGTGAAGGTGGTATATTGGTAACGTCTAGTCATCCAGAGGATCTGGGGGACATGGGTTCAAATCCCACCACGGCAACTGGTGGAATTTAAATACAATTAATAAATCTGGAATATCAAGTCAGCCTCAGTAATGATGATCATGAAACTATCATTGACTGTTGCAAAACCCTTCAGGTTCATTAATGCTCTTCGAGCAAGGAAATACTCTATCGGGCCTTCATGTGACTCCGAACCGGGGGAGGTGGCGGCGTAGTGGTACGGTCACTGGACTAGTAAACCAGAATCATGCTCTGGGGACCCAGGTTCAAATCTCGCCACTGCAGATTGTGAAATTTGAATTCAATGAAAACCTGGTCTGATGATGACCATGAAACCTTTGTCGATTGTCGTAAAAACCCATCTGGTTGACTAATGTCCTTTAGGGAAGGAAATCTGCTGTCCTCACCCGGTCTGGCCTACATGTGACTCCAGACCCACACAGCGATGTGGTTGACTCCTAACTGCCCCCCCAGGGGCAATTAGGGATGGACAATAAATGCTGGCAAAGCCAGCGACACCACGTCTCATGAACGAATAAGAAAAATGACCCACAGCAACCTACCCACAGACAACTAGAGATGGGAAATGAATGATGACCACATCTCATAAAAAAATACATGTTAAATATATCTGCGCTGTGGTTGAGTTAGGAGGCGTATGCTTGTTTTAATATGCAAATAAATGTTAGTCTGAGTAAAGATTGGCGCCAACTGGCTTCCCAGAATAGAACATTTGTTCGTAAATGATCAATCGCGTCCTTTTGGATGGACTGCATGAGCGAAAAAGTACAGTAAATAATTCCAAAGTTACCAGTGCCCGCTTGCCCACTTACAGCCCAACACTGGGGAGAGAGCATTTATTGTTTGCAACAACTTAGATCTTCACACTTGAGTTTAGCCACAAGGGCTTCTCCACATGTACAATTCCTCTCATATCCCGCCTTGAGGAAGTGCCGTTGGGAGTGGCACAGATTTTACCAACGGGAACAGACCCATCAGCCCAACCAGCACATGCGGATTTTTACACTTCACACAGGGTTCCTCCCCCACCCCTCCTCATCTCACCCCTATCAGCATAAACTTTCCCCCTCGTGTCTTCATCCAGCTCCTCCTTAAATTCGGCAATGTTATTCCCTTCAACTATTCCCCGTGGCCGCGGGTTCCACGCTCTCACCTTCTCTGGGGAAAGAGGATTCTCCTCAATTTGCATTGTACTTATTATCTTACACTGATGGCCCCTTGCTCCCATCCCCACTCCCAGCAGGAATCACCACCGTTACGCCTCCCCTACTACATTCTTTCAGAATTTCTCTGTGGTCCCATCATCTCATTTCTAGAGGAAAGAGGAATGGCCCTTTCACTACGCAGTGTTCCCACTACCTCCCGGGTCAGAATGTGTGTTTTTCCCCCCAAAAAGTCAAAGGTTTACCTTTTCCCCTGGTATGCCTTGTGGACCGTCACTTCCAGCATTCCCCTGCAGAGGAGCAAAAAGATAGAAAAGGATTGTCACTAGGTGGGTCCGCAAGATCTGGAAGGGCTGGAAAACTCCCGCCAGAGACCGGGAATGGCCACACCCCCAAGATCCCGCCAGTCACGGGGCTCAGGGAGCGCCCAATCTCCTCAGGTTTCACACCAGCCATTCCGTTCATTCAGAGAGTGGGTTCCGTTTGCTTTTCATATCCCTTTGTGCGGTACAGGTCATTTTGCGGATACGTGGGCGATGAGATGTGATTGGCTACTCAAAGTTTGGCGGCTGCCAAAGAGAAGTGGTCACTGTTTAGGAGAGTCGGTTTGCGTCTCCGGAAACTATGGCTTCGCTGCGCGCAACGCAGGGGCGCCGGTGGCCATCTTGTGTTGGGGGTTACAGTGGGCTGGGGGAACAGGGGTCGCAGCCTCAGCCCTTCTCAACAGACTGACGAGCACAGGTCGGCATCGCCAAGGGGGCATCACTGGGGGTTGTCGGAATTCTCAGACTAGTATATCACAAAGAGCATTCCGCATGAGGCAACCGCTATTCAGTTAGCATTGAATTCCTATTTACTAGCACCTTCCTCTACCATCTAGAAGGACGAGAGGCACATGGGGGCAGCACCACCTGGACGTTCTCCTCCGCGTTGCTCACCACCCTGACTTGGAAATATATCGGCCGTTTCCTTCACTGTCGCTGGGTCAAAATCCTGGAACTCCCTCCCTAACAGCACTGTGGGTGTACCTACACCCTCAGGGACTGCAGCGGTTCAAGGCGGCAGCACACCACCATCATCTCAAGGGGCAATTAGGGATGGGCATTAAACGCTGGGCCTTTCCAGCGACACACACACAAGCCAAGAATTAATTTTGAAACTATCCTTCTGAAAGGGGGAGGGGGTGAAGTAGTAGAATTGAACAATTGGGCGGTTTTCTGCTGCGTCCAGTTGGAGGTTGTGTAGTTGCATCTGGTCACATTAGCAACGCGATCGGCCGCTCCAATCACATCACAAAACGTCTTCCACCTGGAAGGAGGTTTCTTTTTCAGTGACGGGAGAGGGGTGAACGCCAACCACAGATGTACTATCAGTTACTGCCCGTCATTTCCACATAAACAGAAGCAAAGGTGTTGGAATGAACAATTCTACGGACACGTGCTGGTAGGATTAGAATAGCGGTTTTAATATACTTACAACAGAGCCAGCCTGTTAGCTATTGAACTTTCGGTGAACTGGCCGGCTGACTCTGGGGCACGGATCTTTATGCAGCAGCTCCAGGGCGGGGGGTTCTGGGCAGAGCCAAGGGAGGAGCCCAGTACAAACTCTCGAGTACTCCCAGAGCTACTCCCCCTGGTGGTCAGGTAGTGCAACTGCACTTACAATATTGATACATGTATCTACTTGGAACAGAGTGACATTGGTAACTATAATGCCGTGTGAATCTCATTCACCACAAAAGGTACATTCTGCTCCCCCATCTTTCATTGATATATGTCCTTACCTTTGGGCCTGGCTTGCCTGTGGCTCCTCTCTGTCCTCGTTCACCCCGCTCCCCCTGAAAATAAAAGACGGAGAAATGTGAATCCTGCCCTGTGCCGGGTTTTTGATCTTTCCCTCTTGCTGAATCCTGGTCTTTCGCCTCCTCACCGAGGCGTAACGAGGTTTCATTTACTCCCTGGTAAATTACTCCACGGCACTTTGGGTGCTGATTTTAACATTGCAGCTCACTCTGGTCCCATACATTCCCCTCTTATTAACTCAGTGGAGAAGACTTGGATAATGCCAAGCTGCAACTCGCCCGGTGACACGTCTGCCCCGAGTCCTGGGGGCTCCCAATGCCCAGAAACCTAACAGGACTAGCTATATAAATACTGTGGCAACAAGAGCAGGTTGGCTAGGAATCCTGCAGTGAATAACTAATCTCCTGACTCCCCAAAGCCTGTCCATCACCTACAAGGCCCAAGTCAGGAGTGTGATGGAATACTCCCCACTTGCCTGGATGAGTTCAGCTCCAACAACACTCAAGGAACTCAACACCATCCAGGTAGCCCACAAGACTGCCACCCTATCCAATACCTTAAACATTCCCTCCCTCCACCACCTACACACAGGGGCAGCCGTGTGTACCATCTACAAGATGCACTGCAGGAACTCACCAAGGCTCCTTCAACAGCATCCTCCAAACCCACCCAGAAGGACAAGGGCAACAGACACATGGGAACATCACCACTTGCAAGCTCCTCTCCAAACCACTCCTCATCCTGACTTGGAAATATATCATAGAATTTACAGTGCAGAAGGAGGCCATTCGGCCCATCGAGTCTGCACCGGCTCTTGGTGCAGAACCCTACCCAAGGTCAACACCTCCACCCTATCCCCATAACCCAGTAACACACGGGGAGAACGTGCAGACTCCGCACAGACAGTGACCCAGCCGGGAATCGAACCTGGGACCCTGGAGCTGTGAAGCAATTGTGCTAACCACTATGCTACCGTGCTGCCCGTATCGGCCGTTCCTTCACTGTCGCTGGGTCAAAATCCTGGAGCTCCCTCCCTAACAGCACAGTGGGTAACCACACCCACAGGGACTGCAGCGGTTCAAGAAGGCAGCTCACCACCACCTTCTCAAGGGGCAATTAGGGATGGGTAATAATTTCTGGCCTATCCAGTGAAGCCCACATCCTGTGAAAGAATGAGTAAAAGTCCCACTCCAGAGACTTGAGGACAAGAGACGAAGCCGGCCCTCTCACTCCAGTACTGAGGATTTCACAGAATTGTGGGCAACAGATATTGGACAGCGATGGACAAGATGGTCAAATATCAAAGTGAACTTGATGCGCATAATGTAGGACTATATAGATAGGGCATTAGAGAGACAGAAGGAGAGATTTAGTTCAAAAAATAGAGAGAGGGCGGGCAAGAGAAAGGGAGAAAGGGATGAGGGAGTGATAAAGTGTGAAAGAAAGTAGAGAGTGAAAGGGATCGAAGGAGAGAGAAAGGGATCGAGAGAGAGAGAGAGAGAGAACTGGAGAGAGAGAGAGTGAGAAAGGGATTGTGAGAGAGAGAGAGAAAGAGATGGAGAGAAAGAGAGAGAAAGGAATCGAGAGAGAGAAAGGAATCGAGAGAGGGAAAGAGAGAGAGAAAGGAAGTGAGTGAGTGTGTGTGAGAGAGAGAGAGACAGACAGCGGAAGTGAGAGAGAGAGAAAGGAAGTGAGTGAGTGAGTGTGTGTGAGAGAGAGAGAGAGACAGAGGGAGAGAAAGGGAATGAGAAAAACGGAGGCAGAAAAAAAGAGAAAGTGAAGGGAGAGAAATAAATAGGCAGAATACCCATGGGACCATTATTGTGAATTGAGCACAGTCATTTATAAAAACAGTTCTGAAGTAACAGTAGATACTCACTGTGGGACCCCGCTGTCCACGGACCCCCGCGGGTCCTGCTCTACCCTGTTAGCAGATTGAAAAAAGAGCTTTGTTATCAAATTGAGACCAGTCGATCAATCTGAGTCAGAGGAGCATTTGCTTCAACAATCCAGGGCACCTTAGCGTTACAACAGAAATAATTATTAAATGTGCAGGCGTTGGCACCTTACCATCTCTGCCCCCAACACTCCACTATGTAAACTGTCTGCGTGCAGCCAGGACATTATTCCCAGCCAGCAGGAACCGCCTGTGTATCCGGAACCTCTGCCTGGAAAATGGCCCTCTCTCTCACCCAATGTGTCAAACTCAATTACTGAGTTCCTCCCAGATCATTTCCAGAAAATATATTTCCCCCGCTATTTGGAATTGCTGTATTGTAGCTTTTTTTCCCCCTGTTTGGAATACTGAAAATGGATAATTCATTCACCGAGTCCTCTGTATAGTTCCCTCTTGGGAACCCACAATTGCCGACCGCCTCGCGTGTGTGGAACATTTGATCAATTGGAGGTTTGAAGGATGGGCCTTTGCATTAATACTTTGGGCAGTATTTTTCGTTTTGTGTGGGCAGGTCACGTTAAAGGTGCCATTTGAACTCAGCACCTCGCTCTCATGCACACGTGTCCGTCCTTGAGCCTACTGTAGTGTTCCAGTGAACCCCAACGCAAACGGGAGCGGCAGCACCTCCCCTTCCGATTGGACACGTTACTTTCCTCAAGAGCTCAACATTGAGCTTCACAACCTCAGACTGTCACCTTTCTCTTCCATCTTGGAAAAATAAAATCTCCCATATTTTTATCCCAATGCAAAAAAACTCTCCCTCCCTAGCCATCCCCCCACCCCCACCCCCAGCCATCTTTTACTTTCTGTCAAGTTCATCGACCTTTGTTGCAATCTCCCTCAGCTCTCACTAATCGCTAATCCAGCTGTTCTACCCCTCTTACACGGTATAATATCCAACACATTGTCCCCCTCTGTGGGTTCTGTTGCCGAGTCAAACAGACTCAAAACATAGGAGCAGGAGGAGGCCATTCAGCCCTTCGAGGCTATCCTGCCATTTAGTGAGATCGTAGTGATCTAACTCCATACACCTGCCTTCGGTCCATATCCCTTAATATCTATGATTAACAAAAATCTATCTATCTCCGATTTATAGTTAACAACTGATCTAACTCCACCTACTGTTTGTGGGAGAGAGTTTCAAATCTCTACCACCCTTTGAGTGAAGAGGTTCTTCCCAACATCTCTCCTGAATGATTTAGCCCTAGCTTTTAGACTGTGCCCCCTAGTTTTAGATTCTAGTGGAAATAGTTTATCTTTATCTACCCTGGCTTTCCCTGTTTTCCCTCCCTCCAGCTGTTGCTCGCCTGCTGAGATTTTCCACCATTCTCCCTTCGTGCTAACAGCTCTGTGCTGTACGAACACCATTGTCAGCATCAGGCATTGTCACGTCAGGCAGAGTGACGTCCGCCACACCTTCCTTAGCCCATTGCTGACAGGGTTAACGTTAAGATGATTTTATTTCCATTTTATGGCCAAACAAGGTGGCCCTCGGACATTGCCGGCAAACTAACGTCACTCAGTCCTCATCTCTACACAACGGCACTCCCCGATCCCGCTACTATCTCGGGGACGGGGACGGGGGAATGGTCTTGGACTGCCTTCTTGTTGATAGGGTGGCTTGCTCGGTTGGAATTAACCACACTTGCTGTGGGGTCTGGCGTCACAAAGCGGCCACGCCGGCGTTTCATCAATTACATGGTTAAGGTTAGTTCATGTCAATTACATTGTTGGACGTTTGCTGCTGCTAATTACATTCTGACGGTTAAGGGAACAACTGTTAATGGTCACCGAGCCTGTGGAAATAGGAGGGATTGCGGCTAGGTTCGTGGCCGGGTAGCCCTGGAGAGGGAGCACGCAGCCGGCGCCGGTATACTTCAGGCCTTCCGCCGTGGGCGCCGTGGTGCTGAGGTGCATCATCACCCCCCCTTCCCCCCCGTGGATCGACAATTTGATTTGTTTAGATAAGTTTCCTTAGATGTTTTGCCTCAGTTACATTGCCCCACCAGCGGCTGTCCCCCCCCCCCCCCCCCCCCCCCCCCCCCGCAACCCCTGGGAAATTTATTGATTTCTGTTTTGCTTAAGAAAGTAGGGGATGGCCGGGCACTGGGTTGAGTGGGAGGAAAGTTGCAAGACTGAACAGGTCAATAACTCCAACAGCAAAGAAAAGCCCGGTGTCCAGGCATCAGCTTTACCAAGTGGCTTACATCCTGTTAACATAGGCCAGGCCGGGCAAGGAAGGCAGATTTCCCAGGCAATTTAAGGTTTAAAAGCCTGGGGTAAGAATGTGTTTGACTGCAGTGGTCATGATTTTTTTTTTTGTAAACAAAAAAAAAGAGTTCTGTTCTGCAGGGACTGGGCGGTTTTAGCAGCCATCAGACGAAATTGGCCAAGGAATGCGCTATTCAGTCTGGGCTTATAGATAGTGATTGTCCTGGGGAAGTCCCTGGGGAGTTAATGTGCTTTCAGTCCCTGGAAAGTTCATCTGTTTTTTTGAGCTGGGGGTGTGATGTCAGTGCTGAGTAGAGCTAAGAGAGAGCCAGAGTTTTGGAGAAAGGTTTCTGGAGGTGAATTCTGAGCTGGCAACCCTTGTTGTGTTTCAGACCACAGGTAAAGGCGGTTTTCCTTCACAGTAGGATAGCTACATTAAAAAAAATTAATAATATTTTAAACAGCACAGTGCAGGTTCAATTCCTGTACCGGCCTCCCCGTACAGGTGCCGGAATGTGGCGACGAGGGGCTTTTCACAGTAACTTCATTGAAGCCTACTCGTGACAATAAGCGATTATTATTATTACGAAGACAAGAAAAAGGCTGGAACAACCCAGTTGAAGCAGCTATTTGAAGACGTTCAGCCAGAGTCTGAAAGGATTCTGACCAGAGCCAGAATCTGGTGTGTGAAGCAAGTATTATTGTGTACTCTGTTGATTTTTAAGCTGGATTGAGAGATTTTTGTTGAATGGGAAATTGAGTAATAATGTTAAGCTGCTTTTTTCAGATGTGAAGTAAAAAAGTTTAATGTTGTATTTCTAATAATGTTTTGTTTTAGAAATACCAAATCCACATATTTTTCATGCAATCGTTCCTGGAGGGAATCATTCTTCCCGCACAGTCTTACAAATAAACTAAAATATTGGGAGTTAAGGTTCAGTGGCCCAGCCACTGTTGAGATCTGGCCTGGGATTGTGATAAGGTTCAGGAGCCCGATGCCTTTTTGAGAGGAATAGACGGACAGAGACACACATACCCTTCTTCCCTTCTCGCCACTCGGACCCAGAGGCCCTGAACCCTGGGTTGAACCCTGCAAAGGAGAGAAAAAAAATGTTTAATCGCATATAACTGATCATGAAGGGGAGAGGGTTCAGTCGATGTTAGACCAGCAACATCGCCAGTAAACCTTTCCCACTCCTTCTGTCACCTCATTCTGCTACATGGTGAGCCAAGCAGAAGGTGAGGAGGGGCTACTTGATCAGCAACAATTCATGTAACTCGAGCATCAAGACAATGAGCCACAAGAGGAGGCCATTCAGCCACCATCTCTGTACTGGCCCTTTGATGGAATAATTCAAAGCGATTCTCATTGATCTGCTCCTCACAGTTCTGCACCTGCCTTGGTTGAAAATACTTAAGACAAAGTTTGAGAACGAGGTCTTCGTTTAAGGACAGATATGAGGAGAGTTTTTTTCTCTCTCTCTCTCTCAGCGGGTTGCTGAGCTGGGTCCTTAAATTTATTCAAGACTGACGTAGACAGATTTCTGTTAGGTAAGGGAGTCAAGGGTTATGGGTGGGTTGGGGGGGGGGGGGGGGGGGTCACAATCAGGAGACTGGAGTTGAGACCACAAGCAAATCAGCCATGACGTTACTGAATGGGGGAGTAATCTCAAGGGGCCGAATGGCCCTCCTGCCCCAAAAACCTATATGCTGATTGAACCTGCTTTTGACAACAATCCAGTAGTTTAATGGCCACCATCGCAGAGACTGCCCGTTTATTCCAATTGGGGATGGGCTCCTTGCTGGTGACCCCTGAATCTGCAGAAGGAATTCCAATACAAACTGGAGGCGAGCTCACCCAGCTGTGTTTTCAAATTTGGGTTCAACGCGATCTAACTTTTCTCTTAATCTCCCAGGAAACGAGGGAAAGGAGTCAACAGTGTCTTTCTGCATTTCATTCTCCACGGTTGACTCAAGCCGTTGACACGGCAGAAGTCTGCACTTTGAACTTTAACTCCCACTCACCTTTGGGCCCTTTCTTCCCGGATACCCCGGCAGGCCAGGGACACCTAGATTTCCCTGTTGTTCAGAAGGAAGGAAAAGGGAGATTCAACGTTACATCAAGGTGAGCACAAGATCAACAATGAAAACACTTCCACTTCATCTGTCAAAATGGCATGGAATCTTCGGTACAATCGCTGATTATCAACGCCGTTGCCAGCGCCCTTCATCACTGACCTACATTGGTTCCTGCCTTTCAAATTCTCGCCCTCGCTTTCGAATCCCTCCATGGCCAACCCTTCCTATCTCTGTAACCTCCTCCGGCCAACCGACCCCTGGAGCTCTTTTGGCTCTTCCAGTTCTGATCTCTTGCGCAACCGTCAATTTTCATCGCTCCCGTCGTTTAGCAGCCGTGTTTTCAGCTGCTGAGGCCTCAGAAGCTCTGGAACCCCCTCTCCTCCTTTAAGGTGGAAGGGTCACCGCCTGGCCTTGGTGGTGGAGTCAGACCTGCGTCCGCACGCTTGCGGGTTAGAATTGGCTGCTACCTTTTTTCTGCAGAAGCCGTAGAATGTTTACAGTGCAGCAGGAGGCCATTCAGCCCATCAAGTCTGGGCTGAGCCTCTGAAAGAGCGCCCTACCGAGGCCCACTCCCCCACCCTATCCCCATAACCTCACCTAACCTGCACATCTTTGGGCACTAAGGGGCACATTTTAGCGTGTCAGTCACCCGAGGCTGGAATTGAACCTGGGGCTAGGCCCTGTGAGGCAACAGTGCTAACCACTGTGCCACCACATTTTCAGCCGGCACTGCAACGACAGGCTGAATGGCCTCTATTTGTCTGGGCGGTATCTATTCTTTATTCCTAAGGTGCTCCTTCAAACCAACCTCTTTGACCTGAACGGGAGATCGCAGCACCTCCTGCCCCCCCCCCCCCCCCCCCCCCCCCCACCCCCAGGGCCTGCCAGCGCCGCCTGGTCCTGCCGGTAAGGTAGGTGGTTTGATCCACGCCGGCGGGAGAGGCTTGACAGCAGCAGGACTTCAGCCCATCGCGGGTCGGAGAATCGCCGGGGGGGGGGGGGGGGGCACCTACCGGTCCCCGCCAAATCTCGGGTGGCGGAGAATTCGGGACATGGCGGGGGCGGGATTGACTCCGGCCCCCGGCAATTCTCCGACCCAAGGTCTCTGCCCCACAGCTCACCGTGAGAAGGTGCTCCGAAGACTCAACCCTCTGGGAGAAGAAATTCCTCCTGATCTCAGTCCTAAATTACCCCCCCCCCCCCCCCGCATTATTCTGAGACTCTCCCTCTGGTCCTAGACTCTCCCATGAGGGGAAAACACCCACCCTCTCAGCATTTACCCTGTCTGCCCCCTCAAGGGGGGGGGGGGGGCAGGAGGTGCTGCGATCTCCCGTTCAGGTCAAAGAGGTTGGTTTGAAGGAGCACTTTAGGAATAAAGAATAGATACCGCCCAGACAAATAGAGGCCATTCAGCCCGTCGTTGCAGTGCCGGCTGAAAATGTGGTGGCACCGTGGTTAGCACTGTTGCTTCACAGGGCCTAGCCCAGGTTCAATTCCAGCCTCGGGTGACTGACACGCTAAAATTTGCCACCCAAAGGATCTGTATGTCTGTTTCACTGAGATCACACCTCATTCTTCTAAATCCCAATCAGTGGAGTCCCAACCTGTTTAACATGGGCTCCTCAGCCAATCCCACCCCACCAGGGATCATCTTAGTTGGACACGTCCCTCAGTGGGGGGAGGGGAATCGCACAAGCCCTTGTTATTGTTGCACTGGTTACTGAATTGACGTCGGCACAAACACGGTGTTCTCCCAGCAGTTGGGGGGGGGGGGGGGGGGGGGGGGGGGGGGGGTGACGAAGGGAGTATTCGTTCCCCTAATGAGGTGACTCAAGCATCGGGAAGAAGGAGCCGGTGGCTGACAATAGCCAGGTTTTACCTACACTTGGGGCAGGAGTTTCCCGCGGATCTCTGGACCCCAACACGAGGCACAAATTGTTGCCAATGACCTCCTTCACCTTGTGAATTCTGCCTCGGTCGTGTGAGTGAAGCCTGTTACCTTCCGCTAGGCTGAAATATGACCAGCAGATGGGGTGCAGCTGTGACAAATCTGGACTGAGAGCCCCGGGGGGTGGGAGGGGGGTTGGCGGGGGGAGGGGAGGGGGGGGGGGGTGCTGTTTACTTTGGAAGAACGCGTGAGGTACCAGAACACCCAAAGGCGTGAAGCACAAACTGACCTTGTCACCAGGCTGACCATTCGGACCCGACTCGCCAATCAGACCCAACTGGCCCTTGATTCCTTCCGGGCCATCCTCCCCTCGCAGGCCCAATAAACCAGCTTCACCCTGTGGCCAAAGAAAGAGAGCAATCAGTTCGTAGCATCATGTTCGCAAAGACCTCTCGCACCGACTGCAGCTCTGCGCACTCCCCACAAGGGGGCGGCGTGTCTCTTCCGTCGCCATTTGGTCGGACGGCTGTCGGATAATAGAACAGAGAACATAGAACATAGAACATTACAGCGCAGTACGGGCCCTTCGGCCCTCAGGCAGACTTTCATTTCTATAGCGCCTTCCGCTATTACAGGGCGCTACCAAAGCACTTGACAGCCAGTGGAGTGCTTTTGAAGGCTGGGCAGCGTTGCAATGGACCAAACACAGCAGCCAATCTGTGCATGGCAAGATCCCATACTCAGCAATGGGGCGATGGCCGGATGATGCTTGTTTAGTGATCTGGCTTGCTGGTCTTCCAAAATACACCCATTCTGAGGGGTCGCACGAGGTTACAGATCAACATCTCGCCTGGAAGATTTCACTGCTGACAGTGCCGCACTCCCTCAGTACTGCACTGGGAGTGCCAGCCCGACATTGTTACTGGAATAGAACAGAATAGAATAGAATCCCTACAGTATAGAAGGAGGCCATTCGGCCCAGCGAGTCTGCACCGACCCTTCCAAAGACCGCCCAAACTAGGCCAAATGCCCCACACTATCCCTATCTCCCTACTCAACCTTTGGACACTAAGGGCAATTTAGCGTGGCCAGTCCACCTGACCCACACATCTTTGGACTGTGGGAGGAAACCGGAGCACCTGGAGGAAACCCACGCAGACACGGGGAGGACGTGCAGACTCCGCACAGACAGTGACCCAAGCCGGGAATCGAACCCGGGTCCCTGGCGCTGTGAGGCAGCAGTGTCCCACCATGCCGCCCTGCGTTACGTTGCAGTGGGATTCGAATCCCCGACTTCTTGACTCAAGAGATTGCCGCCCACTGACTCACCGCTAACAGACAAATGAACGTTGACGATAAAGGGTTGGTGAGGCTGAAATGCTCAGCGATTGTCCAGCTCCACTCTCCTATTTGCTCAAGTTAAATCATTGGAACAAGTACCGAGGCCTTCTCCTCCCCGCTGAAGAACACAACATAAAACAGTCTCCCCTCCTTAGAATGCACTTTCCCACCCCAATCCCCCCCCCCCCCAGGGGGTTTGCGTAATGTAAACTCCATCACCCCAGCTTGCTGCTGTGTCATAGCAGAATGTTCTGTGAAACCAGTAAAACATCCCATACTTAAACGGTCAGTAAGGTTTCATCCCGGAGGGCAGGAATTCCAGCACGCTCAAAAAAATAAACCTCTTTGCTTCTGAGCTTCCCAGAACCAAATCCCCATGTGTGCACAGTACACATATGGGTGTTCTGTATGTTGACCACAAGCATAAGAATCCAGCGTTTATATATATATCCACAACTGGAGCACTGATTTAAACGTCTGTTCCTCAGCCTGGGCACCATATGAAATAGGAGCAGGCCCATTCAGCCGCCTGGGCCTGCTGCATTGTTCTGTAAAAGCAGGCCTCCAACTCCACTCCGTCACCAGTTCCCCGTGGCCCTCAGCTCCCTTGCCTCCCTCCGTCCTGACCCACTGAAGAATAGTGACCCACGGAAGGAACGAATCAAAGCGAATGGCTGCGGATGCTGGAATCGGCAGGCGCTCCGACCTCAGCAGGTCTGGCGGCATCCGCAAAGGGAGAACTCCAGCCAACGTTCGGAGTCGTCATCCAGACTCGAAACTTTAGCTTTAAAGAAACCCCCCCCCCCCCCACTAATATTCTGAAAACGTGCTCCTTAGGTTAGAGGGCATATTTGATCAGCAGACTAATAATCTGGAGGCCCATCTGGAGGTCACGGGGTGAAATCCCACCGCAGAAGCTGATAGCACTTAAATGCATTGGAATAAATAAATATGCATGAGCTAATCTCAGACGACCAACGTCGACTGTCGTGAACAACCATCTGGCTCCCAAATGTCCCATAGTGAAGGAAAAACGCCGTCCTTACCCAGTCTGGCCTACAGCTGACTCCAGAGCCACTGCTCCCTCTGAAAGGGCCGAACGAGCCACTCAGATCAAGGGGTAATTAGGGAAGGGTAACAAATGCTGGGCCCAACCAGGAGCTCCCACGTCCCACAAAAGAATAAAAAGTGAAAAGCAGCTCTAGAATCCTTCCAGGAGGGGTAACATTCCTCTCAGCATCTACCCTGTCCAACCCCCCCCCCCCTCTCAGAAATGCGCCTTTCAACGAGATTATTTGTCTGAACTCCTACGGGTCTGGACCCAGCATTCCCCTCGAAGGCAGCCGGGTCAACCATAGAACGACACAGAAAGGTTAAGCCACGGAAAGAGGCCATTCAGCCCATCGGGTTTGTGCCAGGTGAAGATAAACTAGCCACCCGTTCTAACCCCCACCTTCCAGCACCTGGTCGGGACCCTTGCAGGTCACCTGCGCCTCAGGTGCAGATCCGCAAGGTTGCATTGAGAATGAAGTTGTCAGGAATGAATGATGAAGCGCTTTCACCAAGAATAGGAGGCAGTGAGAAGGTGGATTACAATGGATAGAAGAACGTACTGTGGCCACCCATCCCCAGAACCCGTGAGCAGGGTCAGTGACTGTTGCCAATCAGAGGTGAAGCACAAGGTCGGGAAACATAACCCAGGTGACGCTCCTCAGCACAAAACACTTTGACACAATGGGAGAATGTGCAAGGGATTGAATAACAAACCATGTCCCTTCATCAAAATCTCGCGAGGATCATGATATTCGATGCCAAGCTTTATTTATTGTTGAGAAGAGGAAGATTAATGATTATAAAATGATTCTCCCAATCAGGGACCTCGGCCGATAGTCTAGGGTTCGTCTGGGTGAATTGGTAAAGGGCAGGGAAACCGGGGCCCTTTGACAGAGGTGACACACGCATGATGGGCCGAATGGCTCCTTCTGTATGATCCTATAGCAGGGGCTGACACTATTCAGCTGCACAGAGGCTGGAAAATACTGAAGCCGCCGGGCATCGTCAATTAGGAGAGTGGGGGATGAAGAGAGAAAGAGGGAGTTGACAATGTGGTAAAGTGTGAGGTTATGCACTTTGGAAGGAGAAAAGAATTTAGACATGGACTATTTTCTAAATGGGGAAATAGGAAATCAGAAGCACAAAGGGACTTGGGAGTCTTCGTTCAGGATTCACTTAAGGTTAACGTGCAGGTTCAGTCGGCAGTTAGGAAGGCAAATGCAACGTTAGCATTCACGTCGAGAGGGCTAGAATACAAGACCAGGGGTGTACTTTAATGGCTGTCTAAGGCTCTGGTCAGACCCCCATTTGGAGTATTGTGAGCAGTTTTGGGCCCCGTATCTAAGGAAGGATGTGCTGGCCTTGGAAAGGGTCCAGAGGGAGATTCACAAGAATGATCCCTGGAATGAAGAGCTTGTCGTATGAGGAACGGTTGAGGACTCTGGGTCTGTACTCGTTGGAGTTTAGAAGGATTAGATCTTATTGAAACTTACAGGATACTGAGAGGCCTGGTTAGAGTGGACGTTTCCACTTAGGAAAAACTAGAACCTGAGGGCACAGCCTCAGACTGAAGTGACGATCCTATAAAACAGAGACGGGGAGGAATTTCTTCAGCCAGAGGGTGGTGAATCTGTGGAACTCTTTGCCGCAGAAGGCTGTGGAGGCCAAATCACTGAGTGTCTTTAAGACAGAGATAGATAGGTTCTTGATTAATGAGGGTATCAGAGGTTATGGGGAGAAGGCAGGAGAATGGGGATGAGAAAAATATCAGCCATGATTGAATGGCGGAGCAGACTCGATGGGCCGAGTGGCCTAATTCTGCTCCTGTGTCTTATGGTCCTTTGGAAGAAGCAACCCTGGGCAGAGGAAAGGTTGAGGAGAGATAAAGACCGAGAGAAAGTGAAAGTGAAAATCGCTTATTGTCACGAGTAGGCTTCAAATGAAGTTACTGTGAAAAGCCCCTAGTCGCCACATTCTGGCGCCCGCTCGGGGAGGCTGGTACGGGAAGAGAGAGAGAGTGGGAGAGAACGAGAGAGAAAGAGAAAGCAAGAGAATGAAAGAGAGAGGAAAATCTAGGGAAAGAGAGAGAGAGAGAAAGAGAGAGAAAAAGAGACAGAGAGTGAGAGAGAGAGTGAGGGAGGGAGAAAGCGAGAGAGATCACACCCAATTCGAATGGTCATTTCTGGGCAAAGGGAGGATTGTGGAGAGGCAAAAGTGAAAGTTTACTAGAATAGACAGCTGCAGGGTTAGTCAGAGAGAGACGGTGTGTGTGTGTGTGTGGGGGGGGGGGGGGGGGGAAATAAAGAAAGTGTCCTAAAGAAAGCAAGAACAAGTAAGAGACACTGGAACACCTACTGAGTCGGCAATTCTATTATATTCAGGCTTGTTAACACAAGGTCACGCACACAAAACTCACCCTGTCCCCTTTGGGTCCCATGTCACCTTTATAACCGGGGAATCCATCCTCCCCCTGGGTAAAGAGAAAGGTCAGAAATCATTGATTAGTTGAGTGAGCAATGTCTTTGGTCACACACACAAATCTCAGCAAAAACAGCAGAGAACGTATTAATACATCAGCTGCACGGGGTCAGTCAATGACCTCCCTCGCTTTTCCAGAATGGGTTATTCATAGGGGAGGGGTTCAGGACAACACAAGGTACATTCCCCCATCCCCCCCCCCCCCCCCCCCCTTACTGTAGACTGCATCACCCCATGCGTCATCCTATTGCCAACAGGTTGGATGGAGTCATCACCCTGGTTAAACACCCAACTCCCCCAATCTCCAATACAGGTTTATAAGTGAGCAACTGTAAAGTGTGATAAACACTTGAAAACAAAAGCTTAAAAAAACCCCAATGATCCCGCGCCCCCGATTCCCGCTACCACCACCCCTCCCCCCCCTCTCGTCTTCTCTCACCCCGGAGACTCCAGGACCAACCCTGGAGGGTTGGCAAGCCTCCAGCTGCCACAGCGTGGATTTGACCTCTCACCTTCTCTCCTTTGTGCCCCTTCAGCCCCCTGTTTCCGTCTGCGCCCTGCCGAGAGAGAGAGAGGTTAACGGGAGATTAGAGAGTCCTCAAGCCAGCGACAGAGATGCTGGAGTTAAAAAAAAATCAGCTGGCTCTCGGCATCCCCAGAGAGGAGCGAGTCTCTGGGACGCGCGTCGACTGCCGTTGTGAACACTGACCGAATCTCGGCACTCAAAGGGGGCGCCGGTCTCCGGCCAAGATCATGTGATGAAAAAGGTGAATCATTGTTGGGCGGCAATTGGGTGCGCCACTCCTGGACTGATTTAACCATGAGGCGGAGAAGCAGAAGTAGGCCATTCGTCCCGTCTGCTCCACCATTCAATTGAGATCGTGACCGATGTGATTTCAATCATTGGAGGGAATGGGGGAGTGTCCTGGGGATTCTACCTCTTATCAGCCCTGTGGATTTTAAAAATTTACCCCTCTGAGGAGGCCATATACGGCTAATGAATCGGTGGGGGTGGGGGGGGGGGGGGGTCCAGGAGGGCTAGGAATGGGCAGGTCAACAAGATGTACCCAGCCACGAAGCTCCAGCGATCGTGGTGTGTGTGGGCCAGGTTAGCGCTTTCCTGGCCCCGGTAACTGCTCGTTCTTAGGGCTGGGCTGCCAGAGTACCCAGAGTGTGGACTAACCCAGTGCAAAACCAGACTGCGTGTCGGGGGGGGGGGGGGGGGGGGGGGGTTTAAACAGAACAAGTCAAAAACGGGGAGGACTTTACCCCCCCAATGATCTCCTCACACACCCACTGCAGACAATGTCCTTGAAGTGTTCCAGCCAGAAACATCGCCAGTTGTGTCACTTCACCAGATGCAGTCGCAGGCTGGGAATCGAGGGTCGAGTAAATCAAGAGGGCACTTCAGAAGATTTCAGAAATGACTTTCCAGATCGAAACCCTTCATGGTGAATTAATGAACGTTCGACGCCGAAGAGGACAATGTATGTTTTCAGAAACTGTATTGCTTGACAGACACATCATGTCCAACAAAGGGATTGTCCAATTTCCTTCATTATGAATTTGCGAACCCTTTGCACACTAATCCCACTCTCTCACATATACAAACACACACACGGACAAGCTCTCACGGACACGTGCTCATACACACATGGACATGCGCTCACACACATGTATGGATGCATGCACACACACACATATGTATGCACACGCACATACACACAGACGTGCACAGACATGCGGACAGACGCACACACGGACAAACACAGACACGTGCGCAGTCACACAGACGCGCATACGGACAAACACAGACACGTGCATAGTCACACACAGACGCACAAACGGACACACAGATGTGTGCATGGACACAAACAAATGGACACAGACAGACCTAAAGACACACACACACAACCCCCCCCACACACACACAGCCCCACACATCACAAACCCCTCCACACACACACCACAAACCCACACACACACCCCACACACAAACACACACACATAAACACACACACACAAAACCCCCCCACGCACACACCACAAACACAGACACATCACAATCCCACACACACACTAACACAACCCCATACACACACTCACACACACCCCCCCCCCACACACACCACAAACCTACACACCCCCCCACACATACACACACCACAACCCCCCCATACACACATTAACACAACTCCACACACACACAACCCCACCCACACCACAACCCCCCTAACCTCCCCCCCCCACACACACTCACACACACCACAAGCCCCCACACACACCACAACCCCCACACTCTCACACACACACACACACACACACGTTCTTACCTTGACACCTCGAACTCCAGGGTATCCTACGGGTCCCTGTGCACCTGGAGGACCCTGCAGAAAAATGGCCTGGGTTATATTTCCACTGGCACTTTGTTGTAACAGACACTTGAATTTAAAAACAGAAAGTATGAAGCTTTTTCCCGACAGTAAAACACTGAATACTAAGATTGAAAAGGGTTAAGGGGAAAACTCGGGAGATAAAGGTTTGTATCTTTAGACTGATGGAATAATTGGCCAATCTCGGTCTCCGATCAGGGTTTATTTCTGCGGCACAACGTTTAACTCCTGAAACCCCTGGCTTGCCCGGATCGGACGCGACCGGGTGTCTGCGGTTCCTCATCCGAGGTGTACTTTGCGTGCAAGCTCACCGACGTCGCGAGACGGCGTGTTCTCTGATGGTGATGGGGGGGGAACCGGCTGGCTCACACTCTGTCCTCACCTGCAGTTTGCCTGGTTTGCCAGCAGGGGCCGCTGGACAGTTTCCGGGTGTGGGAGCGTGTGGTCAATGCAGCCGTGAGGATGGGGGGGGGGGGCAAGCCTGCGCTGGGGGGGAGGGGAAGAGTTCTTTCCGTCCGTTCCTCCTGCTGTCCCTCTGGGACAGGGGCGGGTTGCTTCACACCTGTCCTCAGCAGCTGGGAGCGAGAGCAGAAGTTCACAGCGTGGGAACAAAAAAACCCCAAATTTGCAGGCACGCAAAACAGTGGATGTGAAGAGAGTGAGGGGGCGGGAGAGGGCGCGGTGAGGGAGAGTGCAGCTGTAGCAACCTCGCAGCCAGCAGAACGGAGTCTGCGGCAGTGCCAGGACAAGGGAACTAATCCAAACCCACCCACTCACGCTGCCCGACGTGGCTCCCTGGGTCTGTGCCCTTGCCTCTCGAGACCGAGTGCCGTGGGTTCAAGCCCCACTCCAGGGGCACAGGGCGCGAACGCGGCTGCTGCCACTCTGGTCATCTTGGACGAGGGCGTCAAACCATCTCACAGGCATTCCGAATTCCCCGGAAACTAGGGTCCCGGGTTCAATTCCAACCTCGGGTGACTGTGTGGAGTTCGCACTTTCTCCCCGTGTCTGCTGTAACGATTCTAGAACAAGGGGTCACTACTTAAATATAAGGGCCAAGGGGGCAGCACGGTGACGCAGTGGGTTAGCCCTGCTGCCTCACGGCGCCGAGGTCCCAGGTTCGATCCCGGCTCTGGGTCACTGTCCGTGTGGAGTTTGCACATTCTCCCCGTGTCTGCGTGGGTTTCGCCCCCACAACCCAAAAGATCTGCAGGGTAGGTGGATTGGCCACGCCAAATTGCCCCTTTATTGGAATAAATGAATTGGGAACGGTAAGTTTATTTTAAAGAAAATATAGATACAAGGGCCACTCATTTAAGACAGAAATTAGGAGAATTCTTTCTCACAGAGGATCTGGAGTCTCTGGAACTCTCTTCCTCAAAAGGCAGCGGAATCTGTGAATATTTTTAAGGTAGAGCTGGATAGATTCTTGATCAACGAGGGGGTGAAAGGTTATAGAGGGGTGGACAGGAATGTGGGATTGAGGTTACAATCAGATCAGCCACGATATTATTGACTGGCAGAGCAGGCTCGAAGGGCCGAGTGACCTCCTCTTGCTCCTAATTCATACGTCAGTAATGATTGTGGACGGGCTGCTCTGTTGCGAGTCTGCCTTGCTACTGTTGCTAGCGAGGATGGAGGATTTGGTGCGCCATTGGCTGGGAAACCCACGGGGAGGGCTGAGGAGACGGCGGGAAAAGAGAATCTCGCTGCCGGCGAACGGCCGGAGAATTCCGGCCTCGGGGTCATGACCTCATTGCTATTTGTGGGAGCTTGCTGTGCACAAAACTGGCAACCACATTCCCTACAACAGCAACCAAGCTTCAGAGGGTAAAGGGCTTGATGTCGAGGAAAACAGCATCCAACTGCAACTCAGTTCTGTCTAACACCGGCTCGGGGAGGTCAGCATCCAGCAAAAAGGAGTCCGGCAATCAACCGCGATCGGGATCTCACTGAAACGACACAATTTAAACAGGAAAGCAAGTGTCGGCAGAAAGGTGGTGGTGGGGCTGGAGGAACGGCCGACTGACTAAGGGTTGACGCCGTTACTTCCTCACATTTGCAAACCCTCAGAGAATTATTTGCCAGGAAGGGAGACACAAAGAGAGAGAAATTATTGGGAAACCTCCACCCGGAAAAGCAGCAGGTCCTGCCCAAGTTAGAGCGAGTTAAAATACTCTGGGAAGGTCACAACACTGTCCCAAATCCAAGGTCTTCCTTTAACCAAGTGGTGAGGGATGGCAGGATTGTAGTGATACCTAATGCAAATCCTCTTACATGGGAGGGGGTTGAAGGCAGATATTTATGAGGGGTGAATCTTCTCGATAGGCTGGGATTTAAAATAGACTATTCCCCCCCCCGACGAGTCTACGCCCAGGCTTTGCCAATCAAACACAGTGAGCACCAATAGTAAGCGGACTCGCATCACCAAACAGAAAACAACTGATCAATACAGTTGATACATGTTAAGCCCGGTCATGATCGCACCAACCAGTCAGTAAATGACCTACCGCATTCCCCTTATCGCCTGCTGGACCTTCTCGACCAGGGTGACCCTGAAACACAAATAAAGTTGCACTGAACAGCTTGCGAGGAACACACTTCATGTCGGCACCATGGCCTTTCCGTCAGTAATTAAAGTTACTTTAAAACGATGTTTTCAAATACTTTTAAAATTACTTTGTATGAGCACCAAGCCTTTCGTTCCTTGATAATGTCCTGTACATTCCATTCCAGGGCTCCCAAACCCAGTGGCCATTTCCCAGGAAGTTCCATCAAATGACACCTTCCTCTCAAAATAACCTTTTACATCCACAACTCCAATGATTTTTCTAATTAATTGATGAATCAATTTCTTCAGGGTTTTATTTTAAAAGTACTAATGGTATTCCTTCTGGCTTTTGTCAACCAGGAGATCAATCTCCAATTCCTGGAGACTCCAGGGCAATCCTGGAGGTTTTGGCAACACTCGCAGTAGGCCGGATGAACAGCCAGGCCTTCGATTTGGTATCTTTCAATTAAATCGGGTGGCGACAGCGGCCTAGCACGTCTCCATTCTAATGATATTCACCTCCGTGAGCAGAGAGATCTCGGTGTCCATGTACATAGAACATAGAACAGTACAGCACAGAACAGGCCCTTCGGCCCTCGATGTTGTGCCGAGCAATGATCACCCTACCCAAGCCAACGTATCCACCCTATACCAGTAACCCCCCCCATATTAACCTTATTTTTAGGACACTAAGGGCAATTTAGCATGGCCAATCCACCTAACCCGCACATCTTTGGACTGTGGGAGGAAACCGGAGCACCCGGAGGAAACCCACGCACACACGGGGAGGATCCCTGAAAGTTGCCACCCAGGTTGAGAGGGTTGTTAAGAAGGCGTACGGTGTGTTAGCTTTTATTGGTAGAGGGATTGAGTTTCGGAGCCATGAGGTCATGTTGCAGCTGTACAAAACTCTGGTGCGGCCGCATTTGGAGTATTGCGTGCAGTTCTGGTCGCCGCATTATAGGAAGGATGTGGAAGCATTGGAAAGGGTGCAGAGGAGATTTACCAGAATGTTGCCTGGTATGGAGGGAAGATCTTATGAGGGAAGGCTGAGGGACTTGAGGCTGTTTTCATTAGAGAGAAGAAGGTTAAGAGGTGACTTAATTGAGGCATACAAGATGATCAGAGGATTAGATAGGGTGGACAGTGAGAGCCTTTTTCCTCGGATGGTGATGTCTAGCACAAGGGGACATCGCTTTAAATTGAGGGAAGATAGATATAGGACAGAGGTCGGAGGTAGGTTCTTTACTCAGAGAGTAGTAAGGGCGTGGAATGCCCTGCCTGCAACAGTAGTGGACTCGCCAACAATAAGGGCATTCAAATGGTCATTGGATAGACATTTGGATGATAAGGGAATAGTGTAGATGGACTTTAGAGTGGTTTCACAGGTCGGAGCAACATCGAGGGCCGAAGGGCCTGTACTGCGCTGTAATGTTCTATGTTCTGTGTCCGAGGAGGTAACAGCTAATCCTTTGATCGATTGTTACTGTTGAAAGCTTCTGGCATTGTCCAATCTAGACTCTCTCCATGGACAGCTCAAGTCCAAACCAGTCGTACAGGGAGTATGGGAATGGAAAATGAAGGACGCAGATCTCGGTACAGTTTATTAACATGCCTTTCCGAAAAAAAGTTAACTCACAAAACAACTGTACACATAAAAATAGAATATACAGCACACACACCTCGGTCCAACTGGACCACACCATTGGTCATGCCCCAAATGCGACTCTGCCCTTTCCCACCATATCCATCCATTCTTTTCTCCCTCGTGCTTGTCTAGATTCCCCTTATCGCATCGATACTATTCACCTCAATACTCCTGTGGTAGCAAGCTCCACGTTCTCACACCCTCCGGGTAAAGGTACCCCTAAATTCTCTATTGAGTTTATCAGCGATACCTCCATAAGGTTAGGACGAGGGAGTCGGCCTAGATAGGATGCTCTTTAGGAGGATCGGTGCAGACTTGATGGGCCGAATGGCCTCCTTCTGCTCTGTAGGGATACTAAAAGTGGAAACTCTTTTTCCCACCTCTACCTTGTTGCAAAACCTTCAGGATTAAGAACTTAGAACATACAGTGCAGAAGGAGGCCATTTGGCCCATCGGGTCTGCACCGACCCATTTAAGCCCTCACTTCCACCATATCCCCCTGACCCAATAACCCCTCTGAACGTTTTTTGGACACTAAGGGCAATTTAGCACGGCCAATCCACCTAACCTGCACGTCTTTGGACTGTGGGAGGAAACCGGAGCACCCGGGGGAAACCCACGCACACACGGGGAGAACGTGCAGACTCCGCACAGACAGTGACCCAGCGGGGAATCGAACCTGGGACCCTGGCGCTGTGAAGCCACTGTGCTATTCACTTGTGCTACCGTGCTAGAAGGTGCTCACTTGTCTTCTGGAATCCCAAGAGAAACCAGACCAGTTACTGATCGGTTCCCTCAATCAGCCCATTCATGGCATCACTGGGCTAATAATCCGGAGAGGCTAATGCTCTGGGGACACGGGTTCAAATCCCACCACAGGACAAGTTAGATTCAATTAATAGAACCTGGAATTGAAAGCTCGTCTCAGCAATGGTGGCCACGAAACAACCATCGATGGTCGTAAAAACCCACGCCCTTTCGGGAAAAAAATCTGCTGACCTCCGCGTGACTCCAGGCCCACAGCAACGCGGGTGACTCCCAACCCACCCTCTGGAATGGTGGTAGCACGACATTCAGTTCAAGGGCAATTAGGGACGGGCAACAAGCGTTGGCCCGACCAGAAACGGACACACCCGATGAAAGAATTTCAAAAAAATACTGCCACCCTCCCCCAGTCACCCGGTCGACATCGGGAGTTTAAATCGATTGATTGAGTGAGGAGAAAGAACCTTCCGGTGAAATGAGGGAAGTACGCCTCCCCTTTACAACGTCGGGCACCGTGATGATTGTTTACATCTTCCGTTGGATGAAAAACACAAAACACAAACTTCAAAAGCTAAATTCCATCTTTTCGAAACCAAGACGAAGATCAAAAAAAATTGTTTTTTTTTTAAATCCTTGCTTCAAATGCTTGATCCCCACGAAGGCCTAATTTACCGGTGGGGGGGGAGGGGGCAGCTGCGGTAACTCTTCCTCTGCGATCTGTCTGTGCTGTGCTAGCCACAATACAGCTGCCAATGCATCAAAATATTCAAACATCTGCACGCAAGATTTCCTCCGCTCCTAACGTTCCTCACTTCACCATGTAATGCTCCGTTAGCCCCTTCTCTGCGCACAGGTCTCTAAAGTCCTGATATCTCGCGTTAGCCACGACAGTGAAGGTGCCATTTTGACCCGTGAATGCGTCTCTCCTGCCCGGCTCGCGTTCCTGAGTATTCAATGGATATTGCGGCAGGCCAATTGGTCACGTTTGACTTAAACCTCATGGCTTGCTCCGCTTCTTTCGTTGTTCGTTCGCTCGTCTTCCAGCCAATCCTTCCTCACAAAAGGCGCTCATTCATGGGATTGGCGCCGCTGGCAAGGTCAGCACTTTCTTTTGCCCACCCCTAATTGCCCTTGAACCTAATAGCTTGGCCGTGCACGTTAAGAGTCAACCAAATCACTGTGTAGGCCAGACCGGGTAAGGACGGCAGATTTCCTTCCCTGAAGGACATTAGCGAACCAGATGGGTTTTTACGACAGTCGATGAGATTTCCTGGTCACCATCACTGAGATTAATTTTGCATTCCAGATTTAATGAATTGAATTTAAATTTGACCGGCTGTTGAGGGGGGGGGGGGGGGGGGGGGGGGGGAATGCTGATATGACCTCAGGAAGTGGGAGCAGGATTGGACCATTTGGCCCATCATGCCTGCTCCACCATTCAATACTTCTGCTCGATCTGACTGTGACCTTCATTCCACCTTCATAGAATCGCTGTGGTGCAGTAGGCCATTCGGCCCATCGAGGCTGCACCAACCCTCCAAGAGAACATCCTATCCAGGTCCACTCCCCCAAGCAACATGCCCTGTCCCCCTGACCTAACCTGTACAACCCTGGACACTAAGGGCAATTTAGCACGGCCAATCCACCTAACCTGCAATCTTTGGGCTGTGGGATGAAGCCGGAGCACCCGGAAGGAACCCACGCAGACACGGGGAGAACGGGCAAACTCCACTCAGTCACCCGAGGCCACAATCAAACCCTGGCGCTGTGAGGCAGCAGTGCTAAACACTATACCACCGTGCCTATCAACCCCATGCACACCACAGGCTCAGGGGATGTCGTATATTAGTAACGTCGCTGGTCTAGCAATCCAGAGGCCCCGCCTCACACTCTGAAGGTGTGGATTCAAACCACAGCAAGGGGAATTCAACGTCAATGAATAAATCTGGGACACAAGTCTCAGTAATGGTGACCGTGACAACTATCAGTTGCGGTTCGCTAACTCCCCTTTAGGGAAGGAAATCTGCTGCCCTTACCCTGGTCTGGCCTACACGTGACTCCAGACCCCACAGCAACGTGGTGGGCGCCTGAATATCCTTTGAAATGGCCGAGCAAACCTCTCAGTTGAAGGGCAATTAGGGATGGTCAACAAATGTGCAACGTAAAAGTTTTATCTCAATAATCCATTCTCCTGGGCAGCACGGTGGCCTAGTGGTTAGCACAACCGCCTCACGGCGCTGAGGTCCCAGGTTCGATCCCGGCCCTGGGTCACTGTCCATGTGGAGTTTGCACGTTCTCCCCGTGTCTGCGTGGGTTTCGCCCCCACAACCCAAAAATGTGCAGGGTAGGTGGATTGGCCGCGCTAAATTGCCCCTTAATTGGAAAAAATAATTGGGTAATCTAAATTTAAAAAAAAAAATCCATTCTCCTAAAGGTCTTTGATTGAATCTTTTACCTCGGTCCTTTCATTCAAGGCCCTCCAATCACTGGGAAGAGTCTGACTCGATTGGTAATGTTCCACCCAGATTCAGCTTTGAAAAGCTCCTCCCAGCGACCCTGAAGTCCTTTCTAAAGTCGTTTTCTCCCCCAAGTCTTTGTACATATCTGGACTTCCTCACAGCAGACGGGGTTCTGAGAAGCGGCCCTCGACCTTCGCTTTGCCTCAGTCCCTTTCCTGCGGTGCCCCAGAAAGAATGAATCGAGAGTTTTCAAAAACCGGGCGCGGGATCCCCTAGTTCCCCCAGGCGGGGGTTCCTCCGGGGGCGCGCGGTACCCGCTGGCCATGGGATGCTCTCTTCCCGCCGCTTGTCGATGAGGAAACCACCCCATGGCGCCAGGAAACCAGCAGGCCGGGGGGTGGGGGTGGGGGTTGGCGGCTGCCAGCGGGAAAAGGGAATCCCAGGGGCCGGAGAATTCCAGCATTTCAGCAGAGCGAGGGCGACTGCGAGAGAGGGAGAGAACGAAGACTCGGGCGAAACCCGGAGAAGCCGCCATTTTGTTTCAGCCTGTGCAGCAATCGCCAAGCTGGGCAACCGCTCCCACAGCGGCTAAATGGAGCTCTCCGAGCCCTCTGCTGAATTCTGTCAGGGGGCAGCCTACATGAGGCAGTCTGGGTTCCCCTGCAAGGCCCCACCCCTGCTAATCCGCTGCACAAAAGTCTTGGCCGATACGGAAAGGGTCGAGGGGCGTCCAATGTTGGCGGGGACAGGCTGAGGGCAGCCGGGCGGGATGTGAGACCTGTGATGAGGAAGTGTTTTTTAAAAATGGAGACATGTTAGTTCCTTTCCCGCTACTGTTATTCCTTGGCACGGTGGTCAGAGCCACACAGAGTGGCGGGATGGGAGGGGAGGGGGGGAGGGGAGGGGGGGAGGGGGGGGGGAGGGGGGGAGGGGGGGAGGGGGGGGGAGGGGTTGCGATCACCGAAATAGACGGACACAAGAGAGATTGTGAGAGAGAGAAATTGGGAGTTAACAAGCCCCAGGTGAGAGAGCCATCCATCTAATTGGGCAGCACGGTAGCATGGTGGTTAGCATAAATGCTTCACAGCTCCAGGGTCCCAGGTTCGATTCCGGCTTGGGTCACTGTCTGTGCGGAGTCTGCACGTCCTCCCCGTGTGTGCGTGGGTTTCCTCCGGGTGCTCCGGTTTCCTCCCACAGTCCAAAGATGTGCGGGTTAGGTAGATTGGCCATGCTAAATTGCCTGTAGTGTCCTTAAAAGTAAGGTTAAGGGGGGGGGGGGCTGTTGGGTTACGGGTATAGGGGGGATACGTGGGTTTGAGTCGGGTGATCATTGCTCGGCACAACATCGAGGGCCGAAGGGCCTGTTCTGTGCTGTACTGTTCTATGTTCTAACAACATGATGCACTTGAGTGCGGCAGAGACGCAAGAAGAGACTTCGCAGGTATGGGCGCAGTGACCAAGACTTTACCTGAATAGAAAACGAAAGAGCTTCGGGTGGGAAAAAAAGAAGGAGCAAAAACGAGATTCAGGAGCGCTGTTGCTACACCATGAAGACAGCAACCTCGAGAGTAGGAAGAGTTGTCATGCTCAGGGTCACCGAGTTGACACTACGCCATCTATAATGCTCACCGGAGGACCATCTACTCCCAGTAGCCCCAGCAGTCCCTGCTTGCCTGGAGGTCCCTGGAACGATTGGAGAAGAGAAGCAACATGTTAGTCAAACCCGGCTCAAATAGCGAGATACCAGGTCGCGCCCAGCTCCTGAACTGTACACAGTGAACATTCAACCGCTGGCTTTCCATCCTGCAGACCCAACGCAGTCTGTAATGTAACTATCGCACGGCACAGAACGTGGTTTCCACACGGGCAGAGGCTGTACTCCAGACAGGTAGAGTCACACCATTAACAAATAAATCTAGACAAATACTCCGAGACAAGACTGAACCACACCCGCCCCATTCCTTCAGCTGCCACTGAAACATGTCACAGCACAGTCCAGGACAGCATGCTAATGAGGACTGAAAGCACATACTATCAGTGGAGCACTGAGCTATTTCTCTTCCCATCTGAATTACTGGAATGGTTTTAATAAACTGCAAATGCGGAACCTGGGACCCAACTCTGCCGTAACAGATCCGACTGTGAACGTGTGGCATAAAGTGATCAGGTAAGGAGGCATGGCCGCCAACGTGCGCACAGCAGGATCCCACACACGGAAACGCAGTCATGATCAGATAATCTTTTTTTATTGGGGATAATAATTGAGGGATGAATGTCGGCCAGTCCCTGTCCCGCTCCCCCAAGATCTAACTTTTGTCCCGTCTCTCCCATCTCCAAGTTCAGTTCTCAACTACGCTCAGATCGCACAAGGCATGGCAAGAGGAACCTTTCGAGAACTTACTTTATCTCCGGGCAGTCCAATGGGGCCTTGGGGTCCAGGAAAACCCTGTCAAGAAACAATATATAAATAAAGGCAGTCTCTGAGAGCAAAACAATAACGATAAAGTCGCCATGGTCCCAGATCACCACCGGCCGCTTTCCCCTTTGAGGTGGTGGTGATTTAACTGGAGGATCGCCACACCTCAGGCTAGGGGCGAGGTTGAGAAGGCAGGTGGGGGGGGGGGGCCTTCATGAGTAACCTCAGCCGGGACGGGAATTGAACCCGCGCTGCTGGCCCTCGCTCCGCATCACGAACCAACTGAGCTAAACCGGCCCCCATGATGTTCAAGCAACTCGCCTCAGGAGATCTGAGGGACATCTCCCACCTCCGAGAAGCTGATAATGTGATGCACAGACAATTCACTGCTCCAGTTATGCATCCACCGGCTGGCCCTGTGCGAGTGGCATGGGATCAGAGGTTTGGGATGATCTGCGTTTTGTTTTTATGTTGAAAGAAAGTACGATTGTCCGACTGGTGGCAAAAAACCTTATCGGGAACATGGACTTGTAAAACATAGAGACGATGGTGCGATTACCCTTTTAAGAAGCAAGGCGCTTCTTCCTCGACCCGATATAATTTGGTCATTAATGCGGCATCACTCACTCTTCCAGAGTAACCAGCCGTTTTTAATATTTAACTAGATTACCCAGCGTTTGATGGATGGGAGATTGGACTGCTGAGGGAACCATCTGGAGTCTAATTGGATCAGTACATACAAAGCGAACGGTTCAGTACTTGGGGAATGATTGCACTGAGTTTACAGTGACGTAAGCGATTTCCTGGACCCTGGCACTAATTGGCAAGGTGGACTCTGCCAGTCCCACATGCATCCCATAAGCAATTTCCAATAAATAGTAATTATCAACGTCCACAAGAGAGATTAAATGACAGCTTTATTACGCCCCCCCCCCCCCCCCCTCCCCCTCCAAGCTTCAGAGGATAAACGCGTGGACCATCAGCGAAACCGGAAGGCCCGGCCGCCAGACAATGGTGGGTCACCCGTGGGGCTGGGGTGGAAAATCCCGCTGCGGAATGCCACAGGGAATTATTCAAGAGGGATCAAACATGAAAGGGGTAACAGTTCGAAGTGACCGGGTTGGGTTCTTTCTTAGCAAGGCACACCTCAATCATTTTCGTACAGTTTCAGTGCATTCTCACCTGAGGCCCTGGGTTGCCTTGCTGACCTGGAGGCCCAGGGTCACCTTGAAGGCCCTGAAGGAGGCAGATACACAAAGAGTATTTATTATTCCATCATACTGCTCGACATGCTCACCTTCGTTACTCAGACTTAAATAGAGCTAGGTCGATTTATCCTGCAGAATATACAGATACATTCCACATCATTGCTCTACTTTATAATGAAGAGACTGAGTGACTGCCTTGTGGAACTCCCGCTAATTCCCTGCCTCACTCCTAGTCTGATGTCTCTGTCATCAGTCTGCTTTGCTGTTCCAATTGAGCTCGATGGCCCCTTACCATTGAATTCGACAATATTAGGTTGTAACCGCCGCTCCCAGTTTGACAGGCAGCGTTGACGAGCAATGACTCTGCTGTTTATTTAACCTCTCCTCCCTCCCAGAGTATCGCAGGCCTTCCACTTTTGGTCCTTGTTCCCCAGTCCCAGGCTCGGCGAATGGGTTAAATCTCCAACTCCTTCCAGTTGGGATCAAAGGTTTTTGAAGTGAAACGTTGGGCTGAACAGGTCCATACTGGCTTTCTTTCACTAACTTGCATTTGTCCGTGTGAATATTAATTTTGTCCTGCTTCTGGAAGTTTCCGCCACCGCCCCGGTTAAACGGACTGGCCTGTAGTTGGTGGGCTTATGTTTGAACAGAGTGTAACAGTCACAAATCTTCTGACCCCAGGCACTATCCCTGTGTCTAAGGAAGACTGGAAGATTATTACCAATGTCCCTGCAAATTCCACACCCGTTTCTCCCGGATGCATCTCATCCAGTCCCACTGCTTTAACAACTGTAAATATAGAAAGGCGATCTAATGCCTCCTCGTCATCAATTCTAAACCCTTTCATGTACACCTCCCCTTTCACCATGAACTGGGTAGCATCTTTTATTTTGGTGAGGAAATTCATTCGAACCTCAGCTATTTCTTCCATCTCCACATGTAAAGCGCATTTTGGTCCATAATTGACCCTATCCCTTCTTTTACCACTCTTTCACCTTTTCCATTCAGCCTGAATCTCGGCTGTATTATATAAGTGACATCGTTCATTGGAGAAAAAGTGTGCTTATCTTGTCATCCAGGGAGTTCTGGATTGGTTTACTGAATTTTCCCCTTCGTGGGAACATATCCCTCTTTTTTTTGGAAAAAAAGGTAGCCCATTGTTCAGCTACCGTTTCCCCGCCAATCTATGACCCCGGTTTATCTGCATCAAGATCCATTCTCACCACGTTGAAGTTGGCTTTTCCCCAGTTAATTATTCTTCCTCGAGACGGTCCTTTATCCTTTTCCAGAGCCAACATAAATCGAACTGCATTGTGATCACTGTTCCCCAAGTGCTCCCCTACTGACACTTGATCAACTGGTCCACCTCTTTCCCAAGAACCAAGTCGAGTAGGGACTCCTTTCCCGTTGGGACTGGAAACATACTGCATCCTGAACACATTTTGCGAATTTTGCCCCTTACTGCTCTTTATACTTCTACTTTCTCAGTCTATATTTGGATAATTAAAGTCGCCCATTATAACTACTCTAACCTCTCTGCGATTTACTTGCACCATTTGTTCCTCTGCATCTGTTCCACTAGTCAGTGGCCTGAACAATGCCGTTTCACTCTTTTGCTCCTTAACTTTCACTAATTAGATTCTGCCTTCGACCCCCTCTCTGGGATAACCCCACTCTCTCCAGCACTAATCAACACTCCTCCCCCACTTTGTTGCTTTCTGATCTTTCCTGAACAGCTTGTATCCAGGAATATGCCCTTTGTGAGCCAGGTCTCGGTTACAGCCCCAGCATCATATTTCAACATGTCAATCTGTGCCTGGAACTAAGACAGAATTTAGCCTATGTAGACTTGGAGGTGACCTGATGGAGCCTTATAAAATCACGGAAGGGCTAGATTTTGTGCTTTGTGACAGAGCGTTTCAAAAGGACCAGGACACACGAACCCGTCTCCCCTCTCGCAGAATGGAAAAGACCCACTGGCGATATCCGGACGCCCTCTCGGTGCGCTGACTAATATTTATTCCTCAGCTGACACCACCAATTCAGATCATCGGTCCTCTGTTGCACAGCTGTTAACGGGATCTTGCTGTGTGCATAACTTAACACCATGTTTGGCTGTGAAACAGTTCACTAAATTGCACAAGTACTGTACTCCCTGTGGTGCGTACAGACAGATACTGCCGAGACATGAAAGGCGATACGAGGGCAGCCCTTACCAGGGTGTGTTGATAAACAAGAGATCTATCAACGTGTTAACGGATGACTCGACTAGCTGTCAAAATCACCGCGCTGGGGAATTTCATAATAATTTTAAACAAACTAAGGGCAGCACGGTGGCGCAGTGGGTTAGCCCTGCTGCCTCACGGCGCTGAGGTCCCAGGCTCGATCCCGGCTCTGGGTCACTGTCCGTGTGGAGTTTGCACATTCTCCCCGTGTCTGCGTGGGTTTCGCCCCCACAACCCAAAAATGTGCAGAGTAGGTGGATTGGCCACGCTAAATTGCCCCTTAATTGGAACAAAGCAACGATGGTTCCCGAGAGACCCAAAGCATTATCACCGCCATAGCAAATCTCTGGTAAGCTTCTTCAGCTCCATAGTATAAATGGGGCTACCGACAAGGTGGTGAGTGCGTGGACGGCACGGTGGCGCAGTGGTTAGCATTGCTGCCTAATGGTGCCGAGGACCTGGGTTCGAATCCCAGCCCCGGGTCACTGTGCGTGTGGAGTTTGCACATTGTCTGCATGGGTCTCACACTCACAACCCAAAAAGATGTGCAGGGCGGGTGGATTAGCCACGCTAAATTGCCCCTTCATTGAAAAAACAAATCATTGGATGCTCTAAATTTATTTTTAAAAAGATGGTGAATGCACAGTTGCAAAACTAGAACATAGAAAGTGTGGTCACGCACATTGCAATGTCGATTTTTTGCAAAATCCAGTCATGGATGAGTGTTGCTGGCTTGGCCAGCAGTTATTGCCCATCCCTAATTGCCCTTAAGAAGGTGGTGGTGAGCCGCCTTCTTGAACTCCCTGTGGTGTAGGTACACCCGCAGTGCTGCTACAGAAGGTGTTCCAGGATTTTGAGCCAGCGACAGTGAAAGAATGGTCGATATATTTCCAAGTCAGGATGACATGTGGCTCAGAGCGGAACCTCTTGGTGGTGGTGTTCCCATGTATCTGCTGCCCTAGTCCCTCTAGATGGTAGAGGTTGAGAGCTTGGAAGATGCTGCCTAAGGAGCCTTGGTGAGTTGCTGCAGTGCATCTTGTAGATGGTACACACGGCTGCCACTGTGCGTCAGTGGAGGGAATGAATGATTGTGGATGGGGTGCCAATCAAACAAGCTGCTTTGTCCTGGCTAGTGCTGCCGTTAAAACACGACAGGACCCATGGACAACATTCAGAAGTCTCTTCAATCTTACGGCATTATTGTGCTGTTTAATATCACCACAAAGCTCAGGGAAACATCCCTCTAGTTTCAGGGATAACCTGATCCAGTGGCAGGGAATTTGAGAAATTCCTGCACTAATCCTTGAAGGACTGTGGCCCAGTAACACCTAGTCTGAGCCAGAGGAGCCATTAATGTCAAGAAGTCAATTAGTAAACACACCCTAGAACTCCAACTTTTCCCCGAGTCCTCGCCTCTGAACCATTGATTTAGACGTTGGACAGAGTTAAATGTCTGGTTCCCAACTGAAACATTTCCAATGAAAGTATCTCACTGTAAATGATGTATTGGTAAAACCATTGAGCATGCTGGGTTGCGTTATTTATATTCAATGCAATTTTATTCCTTAACTCAATGGGGGTGACGTGATGGGGATTGGTAGAATTCCATGCCACCCATGCAGACTCAGGTTAGATGGTCTGATGGGCAAATTGTCTGTGCCAGCCTTTATGCTCTATTTGAGTCTCCTCCTATCGCCCTTGCCGAATCCTATCCAGATGACTTTCTATTCCTACCTCTCTCCTTTGTTTATCCAGCTTCCCCTTAAACGCACCTACACGCACTCATCTCAACCACACCATCTGATAACCACATTCACCCACTCACCATCGTTTAAAGAGGTTTCTCCTGGATTTTCTACTGAATTTGTGGATTGGTTTTCAAACCTCTCACTCATCCCCATAGCCTCCTGCAAACTTACAACCCTCCCAGATCTAGATATGGACGTCACTGGAAAGGCCAACGTTTTGTTGAACTGAGTGTCACTCTCGGCCATTTTCAGAGGGGGGGGCAGTTAAGAGTCAACTGCATCGCTGTGTGGGTCTGGAGTCACATGTAGGCCAGGCCGGGTAAGGACGGCAGGTTTCCTTCCCTAAGGGATATTAGTGAACCAGATGGGTTTTTACAACAATCGACAATGGTCACCATGGCTGAGACTGGACCTTATTAAATGAATTGGGATTTGAACTCACGTCCCCAAAGTGTTGGTCTGGGGGTCTGGACATGTCCAATGATGTCATCCCAACACCACCGTCTTGCTCCTCTAACTGGGACCTCTTGCACGTTCACAAATTTCATTGCTGTACCATCAGTGGCTGGATGAGCCTTCACCCGCCTGGACCGTAATCCCCAAAACTCCTGTCCCTAAAAACCAACCTCTTTGGCTAAACCTGTGTCTCCTGCCCGATTATCTCCTCACTTTAGTGTCAAACTCAGCTTGCAATACTTCTCTGAAGCACCTTGGGATGTTTTACTGCGTTACGTATCGTCTAAATGTAAATTGTTGTGGTTAAGTTAAGTGAACATCTTGTAGGTGTGAACCTTCCCTCAATGAGGAACTATTTTCTCTAACTCCGCTACATCAAGCCCTCGGATAATTTTAATGGCCTCCCAATTCGATCAATTCTAGTCACCAAGGGCCACTTTTTCTTGCTCTTTTATTGGTTGCACAGTAGTTATGGGCAACCTGGGTTAGTGAGTGGGCCGCAGGAGTGACCCTCCTTCACCTCACAGGGCCACAAAATTGAAATTGAAATTGTTCACTGACCATGACCCCATGAATAAGATTAGATACATGTCGAATATTTCATAACGAGTTAGAGAAAACGCTTAATCATCAATATATTAATAGAACGGTCATCAACTTCAAATGGTAAAAACAAAAGGGATAGTTACACTTTGGACACAGAGGGAGCGCACGGCTCTCACGGTCAATGGTGTGAGCAATCAGCTTGCTCCTCACTTCACTCGCTCCTCACTTCACTCACCCTCGCTTCACAGGCCAATCACTTCAGCCATACCGGCAGGAAAAAAATCTGCACGGACAGAAATCAGCGGAATGTGGCGACCCTGCGCCCAGGTAACGGTCAACAAATGATCTTATTGACCGCACTCAGAATCCAGTGGGCCGCCTCCTGTGGCCCCTGGGTTGCAGTTTGCCCACCGCTGCTCTACAGCCTCTCCCCCACCAGGCTACAGGATCCAAGCCAGCTTTAAAGTGTCTCCTTACCAGGTTTCCTTTGTGACCACGGTGCCCATCGACACCTGCCATTCCCTGAAACAACACAGAATAAATTAATGCAACTTCCACCTCTTACTCCCCACAGGTTTGATGTTTGAGGTTTGGTATTGGTCGCGCTGGCTGATTATCGCAAACCGTCAACCTACAATTTGGCAGTGACTGCGAGAGGGAAGAAAAAACCCTTTGCATCCATCGAATCCGAACAATGTTCTGGTACAGATGGTTTCTTCAAAGAGCCTTTGGGTCACGTTCCCACATTGGTCACATACACGAGGCATAGAGGTTCATGATTAACCTTCATTACAACAGTGACTAACACTTCAATACTACTTTACTGGGACATTGAGGGTGTGAAAGGAACGATAAAAGTGCAAACCTTTCTTCCTACAGGGTATTCCCATCCCAGTCTTCATCTTCTACCTTCTTCACAGACTGAGAGGACTAGGGCGGCCCATTCCCCGTCATATTGACTATAGTTCCACGTGTCCAGGACAGAGGTGGCGGCATGGTGGCACAGTGGTTAGCACTGCTGCCTCACAGCTCCGGAGACCCGGGTTCGATTCCTGCCTTGGGTCACTGTCGGTGTGACGTTTTCACTTTCTCCCCGTGTCTGCATGGGTTTCCTCCGGGTGCTCCGGTTTCCTCCCACAGTCTGAGGATGTGCAGGTTAGGTGGATTGGGCAGGCTAAATTACCCTCAGTGTCCAAACTTTAGGTGGGATTACGGGGATAGGGTGGGAGAGTGGGTAGTGTGGTCTTCCCAAGGGTTGGGGTGCAGGAATTCTGTGATTCTAAGATAAGTTAGGAAGAGCTTTCTTTTAATCAAGGAGCGATGAACAACTGCAATAAGAAAGGTGTAATGTGAGAAATATTCCAAAATGAAGGTGGATACTCCAGTCGGAAGAAAACTTAAAGGAAACTAGAAATTCTGGGGGAGGGTTGCAGTCAGTTCTCCCTATCTCCCGCCACAGCGCCTGTCCAACCCACCGAGTATTTCATCAACTTCCTGGTTCCAATCGCTTTCTCTGCCACGTCATTTTAAAAGAATGTTTTGGATGAATTTTCCACGGATTTATGATTTGGGAAATTAGGGTTATTTCACTTGAAAGCATTGGCCACTCGCAGAGGTTTTAAAAGGCGAGGTATGTCGATCGAAGGTTGTTAACCTATCCGTCTAAGCGAGGAACGCGCATTGGGTCGGGATGGCCTGCTGGGTCTGTGAAAAAGGTGCGAGATAAAGATTGTAGCCCAGGCTGGGAGGGAGAAGAAGGCAGCAGGGCTTGTTACAGGGAACGCTGTGACTAACCGCCGATAGGCAGAGAGAGGCGGGAATTCTCCGACCGTCGGGATTCACTTTTCCCGCTGGAATCGCACCCCCGCCAGCGGGTTTCACCGCATTGAAAGAAAAGAAAAAGAAAAAAATCACTTATTGTCACAAGTAGGCTTCAATGAAGTTACTGCGAAAAGCCCCTAGTCGCCACATTCCGGCGCCTGTCCGGGGAGGCTGGTACGGGAATTGAACCGGGCTACCTCCCGGGTGGTTTCAATGGGAAATCCCAATGCCAAGCTGCAGGAGTATGGAATCCCGCTGCCAGCGAATGCCACGCAGCCTAAGAACACGCGGATGGGGGACCGGGGAATCTGCCTGTTGATTGACAAGTGGGACAACCCATCTTCGAGGGGGAATAAATCTCGCCCTTTATTTTGTCAGTACATAAAGTTAAGCTGCATTGATTGGACTAAATGAATTGGATCATAACTCGCGCTCGGCACTGGCAGGGTGGCACAGTGGTTAACACTGTTGCTTCGCAGCGCCTGGGTCACAGGATCGATTCCCGGCTTGGGTCACTGTCTGTATGGAGTCTGCACGTCCTCCCCGTGTCTGCGTGGGTTTCCTCCGGGTGCTCCGGTTTCCTCCCACAAGTCCCGAAAGACGTGCCTGTCAGGTGAATTGGACATTCTGAATTCTCCCTCTGTGTATCCGAGCAGGCGCCGGAATGTGGCGACTAGGGGCTTTTCACAGCAACTTCATTGCGGTGTTAACGTAAGCCTACTTGTGACAATAATAAAGATTATTATTTTTAATAAAGCAGTTTGGTGATTACAGCCTTGAGCCACCTTGTGTTAATTCGACCCGCCTTCGGAAACATGGAAGAAACATGCAGGCGGCTCAGAGTGTAAGATTCCTAGTTCACATCATTGTAAACATCCCTTGGTTACGCAATTGTCAAAATAGATATTGCCACGCAGGAGTTAAATCTGGCAAGAAGCTACGGCTTATCGCGTTTCACTGGATGGACAGATTGGTGGGACACCTGGAACTTGTGTCAAGGAGATTTAGGGTATGAGCGGGATTCATTTTGAAGAGCTTGGTTGGGTTTTTATTACTTGTTGATCCAAAGGTCTCCACGGTTGACTTGCTCTTCCAGTTGAAGGAGGCTGCAGGGAACGCTACATGCCATCAAGTATTTGATGGATGTTTAGTCATCAAGGATAAACCACATCAATTGAAATGTCCCTCATCTTGGCCGAGTTCGCACACAGGCCGAATCCTTAGTCAACAATTGCTACGATTTCTCCGTGAATTTGGCACAGTTGACTTCAATGGACGTAAACACAATCCAAGCACAGAGTCACCATGCCAAACCTTCAGCCCTCAAACCCATGTCAAGTAAAGTTCATGAACCCAACTTAACTGCAGAATGCCTGACCCCCCCCCCCCCCCCCCCAAGGATATAACGTGACCCAATTATCCCAGATTGTAACACTCGGAGGGAAAATGGCACAGATTTCAAGCTCTTTCTGTCTGGGAAAGAAACCGGACGTGCTTTAATAAAGAGGGGATTGCTGCACGAAGGCCTTCTGCCAGAATGGCTTAGAAACTGCAACTTTAATTAGCTGCAGAGTAAAGTCACGTCTATCTCGGTTAAAGACTTTGATTGTCAAGTTCACCACTGCATGAACTGCCACTAAGCCTACCCTAAGCTGCTGCCGATATTCCAACCAATCAGCTTATTCCATAGCTACTCTGAATGGATAGGGCCAGCTCCCAGCTCAGGTGCACAGAGGGTAACCTCTCGACACGACCTGTCGCCCGGCCTGATCGAGAGCCGGGAGCTGGAATTCAGCCGTGACTGATGGTTCGAGACTTATGATTGGCAGCACGGGGAAAGGTTTCCAACAAGGTCAAGTGAATTTGAGTCTGCGAGAGCAGCAGTGCCCAGAATTTGTTGCTGGACTGTCAATCCCGACACAGCTGCTCAGGACGGCTGATGTCGGAGATAGGGACGTCTGCAGACTGGTGCAAGTCAGGGGACCTTGCTTTTTCATTCTTCAATATCCTTGGCCGTCGCTGGTTGGGCTGAGTATTCATTGCCCATCCCTAATTGCCCTCGAGAAGGTGGTGGTGAGCTGTCTCCTTCAACCGCTGCAGTCCATGTGGTGTAGGTACACCCACAGTGCTGTTAGGGAGGGAGTTCCAGGACTTTGCCCCAGCGACAGTGAAGGAACGGCCGATATATTTCCAAGTCACGATGGTGAGTGACTTGGAGGGGAACTTGCAAATAGTGGGGTTCCCAGGTATCTGCTTCCCTCGTCCTGCTAGGTAGTGCCGGTCGTGGGTTTGCAAGGTCTGTCTAAGGGGCCTTGGTGAGTTGCTGCAGTGCATGTTGTAGATGGTACACACGGCTGCTACTTACTATGTGGAGGGATTGGATTTTGAAGGTGGGGGATGGTGTACCAATCAAATGGGCTGCTTTGTCCTGGATGGTGTTGAGCTTCTTGAGCTGCGCTCATCCAGGCAAGTCACATCCTGACTTGTGCCTTATAGATGGTGGACAGGCTTTGGGGGAGTCAGGAGTTATTCGCACAGAATTCCTAGCTCTTGTAGGCACAGTATTAATATGGCTGGGTCCAGTTCAGTTTCTGGTCAATGATAATCCCCAGGACATTGGAAACCGGAGTACCCGGAGGAAACTCACGTGGACACGGGGAGCAAGTGCAAACTCCGCACAGACAGTGACCTGAAGCCGGAATCGAACCCGGGACCCTGACGCTGTGAGGCAACAGTGCTAACCGCAGGTTGGGACGGCACTCATTGGAGCTCAGAAGATTGAGAGGCGGTCCCATCGAGGCACCAAAGGACCCCCAGGGGGGCTTGACAGGGCAGACGCACGAGGCTGACCCCCACCCTCGCCTTGGGAGAGTCCAGGACCAGAGGGCATAATCTCTGAAAAAGGGGTCGCCCCCCTCACCCCCCACCGAAGACAGAGACGAGAAGGGACCCCCCCCTTCCCTCTCTCAGACGGTAGTAAATCTGTGCGACTCCCTGTCCCAGTGGGCCCGGCATGTTCAAGGCTGAGACAGACATCCTTAACCAGCGGGGGAATCAAGGACCATGTGTGTACGTGATCCATTCGGATGAAGCAAGGATGAAGGGGGGGGGGGGGGGGGAATCCAATCTCTTGGCTTCGATTGCTGGCGAATCTGTGTAGTGGGACTGACAGAACCTGCCTCCATCAGGGAAAAGGAAGGAGTCCATCCAGCAGGATTCCCCAAAAAAAGGAAAGGAGCTCGCTCTCCTCACTGGGATCCAGTGGACTGGCCCGTGTGTCTGGAACACACTCAGTTGATTCACACAGGGGTGAATCATCGTTGAATCGGAGCCTCTGAGACCATCCAGCAGCTGCACAGCAATGAGGAAAACCTGGCGCCGCTTCAATATTCCACGCTTAATGTGAAGGAGCAGAGTGCCGGCCAAGCAAATGGATTTCCTCCGAGGGACACGGGCTGTTACCAGAGTCACACGTGTTGCAACGTACATGTGTGTGTGTGTGTGTGTGTGAGAGAAAGGGACAAGGCTCCAATCTTGGCTCCGGAATTGGCTGGAATGCACGGTTGGATTACTCAATGAGAGTCAGTCATCCGGTCCAAGACAGCGAAACAAGCCCACGCATTCAACATCAGGGTCAGCTAATCCTCTGGTCAGACCCTGAGAACTGTTAACATTTCTCCCAAGTGCTTCTTGAGCGTGGCTTTCACAGTCGGATGGGGGGGGGGGGGGGGGGGGGGGGTGGAATCCCTCTCGAAGGGAGGGAAGCGGTGAATCATCGATCTGAGTAAGGTGGAGGATATTTCTAACCTTTATTGTCTCAGTCTCCGGGGCTTGTTTTCCCTCAAGCGGGGCAGGCTAGCCGGAGATCTGACAGGGGGGGGGGGGGTTTGGATTGAGTAAATAAAGAGAATCTGTCGCAAATGCCTGAATGGTCAATAACCAGAGGGTGCAAACTTGATCTGATTCATTGTCACGTGTACCGAAGTACAGTGAAAAGTATTTTTCTGCGGCCGAGGGAACGTACACAGTACGGACATAGTAGACAAAAAGAATAATCAACAGGGAACATTGACATATGGTACTTCCTCCCACAGTCCAAAGATGTGCGGGTTAGGTGGATTGGCCATGCTAAATTGCCCGTAGTGTCATAAAAAGTAAGGCTAAGGGGGGGGTTGTTGGGTTACGGGTATAGGGTGGATACGTGGGTTTGAGTAGGGTGATCATTGCTCGGCACAACATCGAGGGCCGAAGGGCCTGTTCTGTGCTGTACTGTTCTATGTAATCGACAAACAGTGATTGGTTACAGTGTGAAACAAGGGGCCAAACAAAGCAAATATATGAGCATGAGCAGCATAGGGAGTTGTGAATAGTGTTCTTACAGGGAACAGATCAGTCTGAGGGGGAGTCGTTGAGGAGTCTTGTAGCTGTGGGAAAGAAGCTGTTCCTATGTCTGGATGTGCGGGTCGTCAGACTTCCGTATTTTCTGCCTGATGGAAGTGTCTGGATAGGGGAAAGCCTTGGTGGGAGGGGTGTCTGATAATGCTGTCTGCCTTCCTGAGGCAGCGGGAGGTGTAGACAGAATCAATGTCGGAGTGGCAAGCTTGTGTGATGCGTTGGGCTGAGTTCACCACACTCTGCAGAGTGTGGTAAGGGTGAGGGCAACAGAGGGGGTGTCTGAAAGAGTCTAAATCTGTGCTGCCACTCTCAACACACCTGAACCTGGCCGTATTATCCCGTCACTCCACCATTTCATATACATTCTCTTATCGGTGGCAAATTCAGTTGTATATTTCCCCGACACACTTGTTTGGGCTTGCTGTACAAGATTATCAGAAAGGTGAAGCTGACAAGAGCTAGCAGCTCCCCTCCCCCTCCCCCGGGTGGGAGGGTGGAAAAAGGGGGTGACCTTTGTCTTCTGTTAACTCGACCTTCTCTCGACGTCGAGATCAAGGAACCTGTGGGAAAACCACGGGACTGACACTCATCCATGGGACTGCACGGATTCGAAGAAAGGTTGCTCCCCATGGGTCGCTCTTGATTCCCGAGGGGTCTTTGAGGATTCCCTGCCAGCGGTAAATGGGGTTGGGGCGAACAAACAACGATCCTTGGAGCCAAGGCACGTACCTGCTGTCCGGGGGGACCGATATGTCCTCTAGGACCTGGCAACCCTCGCTGCCCCTGCGAAAGAGGAAAGACACAAAATTCACATCTCGTTCTGAACAAGTACAGTTATCCAGCCAATGTTAAAGAGTCTTACTCACTGGTTCACCAGGTAGTCCTCTGGGTCCTACTGCCCCATCCCCTCCCTGCAAAGTCAAGGGAGAGAGAAAGGGTGAAGGTATCAGTCATAATCCAGCTCAAACACCCAGGGTACCTTGCGGCCAATTGCCAATTCTTCCACACAGTCTGCGTACAGGAATGGACCATTTCAGAATTGTTTCCAACAGAGGGACCCTGAACCCGAAACAGGAGAGGCCGTAGGGCGTGACCTCACTCAGGGTACAGGACGCTCCTAATACACGCTCCATGTCAAAGGAGCCCAGGAGAGAATACTCCCTCATACAGCAGGCGAATGCTAATGGCTTCAGCATGCCGATCGGAATGTGATTAAAAGAACCCACATCACCAACACTGAGATAGACGGCAGGTTAGATTATTGAATAGAATGATACACACTTACACATGAACGCAGGAACAGGAGGTGGTCAGTCAGCCAATCGGGCCGATTTGACCATTCCAATGGATCATGCCTTGACAGAATGACTGAGCTTAAATGACCACACTCACCCGAACACCATTCTCTCCGATGGGGCCAAAGGGACCTTTTGGACCATAGTTACCCTGGAAAAGAAAAGACTAAATGTGATATGGGAACGCCACCACTGTTATTATTGTTATTATTATTCATGGGTCTTTGAGGTCTAATTATTCAAGAACTCCAGCTCACAAGAGTCGCCCCTCCTCAACCTGAAAAAGTGATGTGGGATTTACTCTCCCCGTCAGAGCGCGCCTTCCAATCCAATCTGCCGGCCAACCACCCGCCCCCCGAATCGCCTTCCAGTCAGGGGTGGCCTGAGGAGCTGGGAGGTTGATTCAGCACATCCCCAGGAGTGACCGGCAGCGACAACGCTGGTTAGGGGACTTGGGAGCAGGAGTTGCTAGTCCGTCACCCTCTACACTCGCAAGGGGCACCGGTCTCCATCACCTCCTTGTGCAACGGTTCGCCTCTGCGCGGGGTGAGGGGGAGACGTCGGCCTTGCCGCTTGAAGATCAACGAGCCTTGAACTCTCACAGGCCGCCCCCGGCCTCCTGCTGTGAGGGCAGCCTCCTCGGAGGTGCCCAGGTGCTGATACGTTGCGGGGCCTGTGCTGGCAAGGTGCGGGTGGAAGATGGCCAATCATCCACCTCAAGCAGTCACCAGGCAGCCAGTGCTGGGAGGGGGGAGGGGGGGGGGGGGGGGGGGGGGAACCAGAAGGAGGGCGAAAGGCATGAGCGACATTCTAAATCTACTCACCCCCCACCCCATCTCCAAGGGTCTGGTAAAATACCCCCTCCCGTTAAATCAGCTTCCACCTCCACAGTGGCTGCCCGACCTGTCGTGCATCTCCAGCACTTCCTGCCTTTGCTTTGGCAGGAACCCCTGTCCAGTGAGAACTGCGAACACTCTCCCATCCACCACATCACCCAGCCATCGCGTCCGTGCCCCACGCAAAACGGCAGCAAGGCGTCGGAGGATTCCCCCCTCCCCCCCCCCCCCCCCCCCCCCCACCCACCTCGCCATTAAACGTTCTTACGTGGGCTGGTAACTGGGTTGAGGAATCACCTCAATGGAAAACTAATATTTAACCGTGCCTTTGGGGGGGGGGGGGGGGGGGAGAGGGGGGGGGGGGGGGGGGGGGGGGGCGGCAAGGACTTAAAAAAAAAAACAAATTAAAAATAAAAGCTGAGGAGGAAGAATTGGAGCTGAACAGCCTCGTTCAATAATTCATTACATCCAATTAAAGTTGGAACTTTAATTGCTGCTGCCCAGGAACGTTTTCTGCTAATTCTTCGCCCTCGCGGATGCGAAGAAATAAAAGGTTTTGGCTAGAATTCTCCGGCCGTTGGGATTCTCCTTTCCCGCTGGCAGCGCGGCCCCACCCACGGGTTTCCCAGTGGCTTCAGTGGGAAGTTCCATTGACGGGAAGAGAGAATGCCGCCGTCAAGCGAACGGTGCACCAATGACGGAGAAGCTGTTATAGTTTCATGTCGAGGTCGATAACCGAGCCGGCGCAGTGAGAATGGCTGCGACGCGCGCCCAGGGGGTGGCTCTCTCGGGGCAGGTGATTCAGGATCGGAGCGATGGCCCGATTATGGATGGCCACGGTTTCAGCTTTTCCTCCTGTTCCACATCCTCCTCGAGGCCTCTGCGGATCATCCTCAAGTAGGTGCGAGGGAGTGGGGGGGGGGGGGGGGGGGGGGGAAGGTGGGGGGGGGGGGGGGAAGGTGGGGGGAGGGGGGGGGAACGAGTAGGGATGTTTAGGTTTCCCACGGAAATTTGAAACCGGAGCCCTCTGTGCTCCAACACCCAGGAGATAGGCTATGGAGGGGCGGAGCTGCCGGCACGTTTGTCCAATGGGGGGGCGGGCTGCTCCGGCAGGGATTACGGGATTTCAGACGAGGGCGCCGGATGTTCCGTTTTCCAGCGGGTGAGTCGAGGAGGCTCGCCTTCTTGAGGGTTGAACCAGGTTCTGTTATAACCTGATCCTATTGGCTGGGGAAAACTGGTTACCCCATGTTACCTGGGGACTGTGAGCTGGCGGGGGGGGGGGGGGGATCATTAGCAGGGCAGCTGTATGAATAGAGCAGCCCAGTGGTGGTGTGGTGACACCTGGATTGGGAACCAGCAGCAAACTACTGCTGCTGGACATATTGTTGTAAATAAAGTTATTTTCTGTTTGACTCTACAAACTCGGGCTTGATTCTTCCGGACCCTCACAAAATGGTCCAAAACCTCAACGCAGAAGGATTCCCTCCCGGGTCCGAGAACTGGCTGAATCGCGTCAATGAAGTTTCAGAAATCTGACAAGTTAGGGCAGGGGTGGGCAAACTACGGCCCGCGGGCCGCATGCGGCCCGCCAAAGGTATTTCTGCGGCCCGCCAAGTCATTAAAAAAAAAAAAAAAAAAAAAAAAATTTTTTTTTTTAATTTTTTTTTTTTTAAATTTTTTTTAAGGTTAATGGAGGCGGGCTGTTGGGTTACTTACTGGTATAGGGTGGATACATTGACTTGAGTAGGGTGATCATTGCTCGGCACAACGTCGAGGGCCGAAGGGCCTGTTCTGTGCTGTACTGTTCTATGTTCTATATGAGGCGCCCAGAATCATAACCGGGTGAAGTAATTATTTTACTTAATATACTATGCGGCCCTTTGTGAATTGTGAATTTTTGAATGTGGCCCTTGCACGGAAAAGTTTGCCCACCCCTGAGTTAGGGTCTCCTCAGCGAGAGTCAGGAATGCGAGGAGCCAATCCTGGGTCTTTGCTCTCTGTATCGAATGGGGCCGAGGGCCCGCAGGTACGCACTGTGCTGCCCTGCAAGCTAAATTTTTATCGACCGCTCTCCTCAACTTCCAGAGCTCCGAGACTCCCCTTGCGTTGGGAATTGGCAACAAGGGAGCAGAATGGGGAACACGCCTTTCCAATGCCCAATGCCCCAGTCGGTACCCTGTTAGACAAAGGGGAGCGGTCCAAGATCAACGCAGGAGGACAAATCCAATAAAAGCCGGAGATTTCTTTGTCAAGACAGGAATAGTCTTTGTTTTTAGTGCCTGGTGCGTATAATCAGGAAGTCACTGACTGAGGTGCCAAGGTAAACCCTTATATCATTGGCATAACCACAGGACAGGCAATGGCGCTGGTCTGGCATATTTCTGTTGATGTTCAAAGTCCAAATGGGCAATGGCACAAAGTTATCAATCGTCAGCCATGCTATGAAGAAGATAACTGTTCCCCCGTTTGATCCTCAGTCTGTGCTGAATAGCCGGATCTCGCTTATGGTTAACAGGAGGAGTGGCATTTCCAAATTATAACAGACCGAAGATTGGATGGGTCGCTGCTCTGGATTCCTAACCAACGCGGACCTTGCTGGAAGCAGAGAACATACCGTGCAAACGTGAGGTTTCGGGCAGCTCCCCGTTTGACTGTGATGCCCAACTGGTCCTGGACTCTCACATATCAATGGCAGCCGCTTGGGCAAGATAAAGGGCGGCAGCAGGTGACCCTAGCAACTGTTACCCCAGGGAGGTGCCCAGGATGTCTTGCAGGGGGAGAAAGGAGAGGAGGAAATCATCACAAAGGAAAATGGCGTGGTAGGCAGTCAGCAGAATGGCGCACATTTCTCCATTTCTCTACCTAGAGAGTCAATCAGCAGTCAGTCCTTACCCTGTCGCCTTTATTTCCAGGCAATCCTGGTAAACCATCGAACCCCCGGTTTCCCTGTTACAACAAAGAAAATGGCAACTGATTAGCCAGTACCGTAAAAAACCAGGTGAGGCACGTTTCCAACTCGATACAACGTACGGCAGAGAAACAGGGCTCTCTCCGCTGGAACCTCCTCCCACCCCTCTTCGCCCGACACCGTCCCTGCCGACAGCTCTTTCCGACGCAGAGAGAGAGCTGAACCCCCCAGTGGCCAGGATATTGCGGAGTGATCGTAACCACGAAAATATATTTTTGCCAATTGCACCCTGGTGTCATTTGAACGGGTTTTTAAAATTCTAACGTTGTGCAGAATGGAATAAGCAGCAGAACTAGACCATTCGGAATAAGGACTTTCAATTAGAGCAAGATAAAAATCAATCACGGTTTAACATTCAGCGTTGAGGGATGTCTCCAGGGCGTGCTCCCAGCAATTCAGATCTTTAATCGCAGCATATAATTGCACAGTCTTTATAATATTCTGCTACCACCCCCCTCCTCCCCTCCCCTCAGCAGCCTGAGGGGCCGGAATATGAAATTTCCTGTTTACCGTCTGTATTCATGGATTGAAAGGAGTGACCACAAGCTAGTCCCAGTTGGCCCTACGCTGGTATTACTCCACCCAGAGAGCCTCCTCCCATTCCGTCATTATTATATTTAATATTTTAGTGCCCCCCCCCCTTCACCATTCTCTGCACTAAATTTCCAACAATGTAATGAATGAGCGGCTGTGGCAATGTATGCTATTCCTCAGAATTCCTCTGTTGGGCTGTTCCTATTGCATGGGAGTTCCTTGCCGGCCCTTCTACTGGCTAGTACCCACCCGGTTACAGCAAACCTCCACCTTAATTGTCCACCGTGAGGCCTTCCTAAAATTCAAGTAGCTGATGTTGTGATGGGACGGTCATTCAGAGAGATGGTCAACAGAGGCCGTGGCTCTAGGCTGTTCATACACGCAGATTCCCCGGTAGGCCGCGTTCACAGGGAGGAGAGATTAATGGAGGTTGAGGAAACCAGGAATGCTGGAAATCAAAAATCTTTGTAAAAAAAAAGAGCAGAGATGCTGAAAAGGACAGGACAGGCCTCCAGTATCCGACGCACGGGAAGGCCGGTTCGCCTTTCGTGAGGAGACCTCTTCAATCCTGAAGGAAGGCTCGCGTTTGTACAAAGTCTTTCCCAACCTCAACACCCCCATGCCGTAGTGAGCGAGGAGCTTTTTGAAGCTGCCGGGGACGGAGGAAATGCGGTGGACGACCGACGCACTAGCTCTCACAAAAAGGCAATCCGATAATGGCCAGACAATCTTCCTTTGCGTCCCTGGGTTGTGAGGTAAAATATTTTCCAGGGTACCGTGCACAATTCTGCTGCACTTCCTCCAACAGTGTTACAGGACATTAACGGGACTGATCCCAGCCTTGCCTGGATGGGAGCCACGGCCTACCCTGGGTAAGACACCAACCTTTATTCCTGGTCCCCCAGGTAACCCTCTGATTCCATTCACTCCAGCACGACCCTGTTCAATAAAATAAAACAAAAGTTGAATGAATTCACACTTTGCGAACATTCGCCACCAGGATTGGTTTTCACCAAGTTTTATATCCGTTGAACAAAGAACATTTTCACCTTCATAGCTCAATCCTCATCGAACACCGCCCCCCCCCCCCCACACACACACACACACAAATGGATCATTTTACCCACCTTGCGGCAGCGGGAAATCCAGCTGCCAATTTGAGTCCCTCAGACAGCAATGAGGTGATTTTTAAAAATATATTCGTTCAGGGATGTGGGTGTCGCTGGCTAGGCCAGCATTTATTGGCCATCCCTAATTTTCCTCCAAGTGATGGTGGTCGGAACCGCTGAGGTCCGTGTGGTGTAGGTACACCCATAGTGCTGTTAGGGAGGGGGCTCCAGGATTTTGACCCATGGACAGTGAAGGAACGGGCGGTGTATTTCCAAGTCGGGGCGGTGCCTGGCTGGAAGTGGAACCTCCAGATGGTGGGGTTCCCTATACTTCCTCAGGAAACTAAAGAAACGAAGGAAATTCGGCATGTCCACACTGACTCTTACCAATTTTTACAGATGCACCATAGAAAGCATCCTATCGGGCTGCATCACAGCCTGGTATGGCAACTGCTCGGCCCAGGACCGCAAGAAACTTCAGGGAGTCGTGAACACCGCCCAGTCCATCACACAAACCTGCCTCCCATCCATTGACTCCATTTACACCTCCCGCTGCCTGGGGAAAGCGGGCAGCATAATCAAAGATCCCTCCCACCCGGCTTACTCACCCTTCCAACTTCTTCCATCGGGCAGGAGATACAGAAGTCTGAGAACACGCACGAACAGACTCAAAAACAGTTTCTTCCCAGCTTTTGCCAGACTCCTAAACAACCCTTTTATGGACTGACCTGATTAATATTACACTCCTGTGTGCTTCACCCGATGCCGGTGTCTATCTATTCACATTTGTACCTTGTGTTGCCCTATTTTGTATCTTCTTTTTTTTAATTTTCATGTACTAAATGATCTGTTTGAGCTGCACACAGAAAAATACTTCTCACTGCACCTCGGTATGACAATAAACAAATCCAAATCCAAATCCCACGTGTCCACTGCTCTTGCCCTTCCCGATGGTGGAGGACGTGGGTTTGGAAGATGCTGTCTCAAGACCCTTGACCAGTTTTTTCCTTGACCAGTTTTTGTTGACACTGGTTGAAGGAGGAATATTGGCCAGACCCCTTGGCAACACTGAACTGCAGGGAGAAGTCTTAATTTAATGCCTGACCCAAAGGACAGATTTTTCAAGGGAAACTTGAGGAAAGAATCTGAAGGATTTTTCTGCATTTACTTCCCAGACTGACCACGATTTGAACATTGGCCAACACATTAAACATAAAATAGGTTTGATGTGGAGATGCCAACATTGGACTGGGGTGAGCACAGTAAGAAGTCTTACAACACCAGGTTAAAGTCCAACAGGTTTGTTTCAAACACTAGCTTTCGGAGCACTGCTCCTCCCTCAGGTGAATGAAGAGGTTTGTTCCAGAAACATATATATGGACAAATTCAAAGATGCCAGACAATGTTTAGAATGTGAGCATTTGCAGGTAATTAAATCTTTACAGATCCAAAGATAAGGGTTAACCCCAGGTTAAAGAGGTGTGAATTGTCTCTAGCCAGGACAGTTGGTAGGATTTTGCAAGCCCAGGCCAGATGGTGGGGGATGAATGTAATGCGACATAGGTTGTTTCCCATCCTCAGTAGCTCCCTCAGCATCAGCCTGTGCAGGGCGGCCATTTTGTTGTCACGAGACAGTGTTAATTGACTCGCATATTTTAAATTAGTTCAACAGCGACTTCAGAAATACTAGGAAAAATCTATTCATCGAATAGATTGTTCAATGATTGGGACAGTTTCCCTTGCTGGCCACAGGAGGTAAAACTGCACAAGGTTAATGTTTAAAGCACAGTTGGATGAGTTAAGGACTGGAAGGCTAAGCTTCGATGGGCCAAATGACCCTTTTCTCCCGCTTCCAATTTCCTTGTGTCCCGATACAAGTAATTAACTCATTACTTTGCTCCTAATGAAATAATTAAGTTTGGTCAAGCGTTCATTACGAACTCCCTCTTCTATGTTTTAACAAACAGCAGGACGGCTCATTTATATTAATCTACTAAATTTCTCAGATAGAAAGGGTTGCTTTATGGAGCTTAAAATAAAACTGCAAGGGAATTATTGTAAGTGGCAATGATTAATATTCAAGCAAAGCTACCTGTCCTCAACCACCGGGCTTCTCATAGACTTGGAGAATTTTACATTGTAAATTAGCAGCGGTCAGTTGAGTTGTCCAGGTTCATATCATGAAGATGGGCCATGTGGACAATGTGCGTGTGTGTGTGTGTGAGACAGAAGGGAGCGAGAGGCAGTGGGGGAGGAAGAGAGGCAGGCGGGAGGGGGGGGGGGGGGGGGGGGGGGAAGAAGAATGCAGGAAAAGGGAGGGGGCAAAGAGAGTAGGGCTGGAGGGTGGGAAAGAGAGAGGAGACTGAAGGGGTTGGGGGGGGGGGCAGAGAGAGAGGAAGGGAGGGGAAGAAAGGGAAGGGGAATAGAGAGGAAGAGAGAGGGAGGAGAGCGAGGAGAGAGGTAAGTGGGTGGCAAAAGGGGGGGAGAGAAGGGGAAGAGGGGGAGAGAGGGGAAGAGGGGGCAAGAGGGGGTGGAGAGAGAAAGCATGGAGAGTGTGTCGAGGGGGCGGCGAGCGAGAGAATGAGGTAGAAATATCTGTGAAAATAGAAGAATAAAAGAGAGGAAAAAAGGAGTTGACAGGGTGAATGGGGCAAGGCCAGGGAGGGCACAGGGCAATAGTGGGGGAAGGGGGGGGTGGTTGCAAGGTGGGGAAGGCTAAAGGAAAAGTAGGATAAAGATCAGTGAGAGAGTGGGAGGGAGCAGGAGGGAGATGTGAGGGATGAGGGAGGGAGTGTAAGGGGGGGTCACAGGGGTGGGTTGGAAAATGGAACTGAGTTAGAATGAGGAAAGAGAGAGAGAGGAGAGATGAAGAGAAATGGAGAGCATATGAGATAGATAATGGGGCATAATGAGGATTGTAAACAGGTGCATCTATAACATCACAAGAGTGATGCGAAGCCAAGTCTTTGCTGAATTCCTGATTTGTGTATCGCTGGGAGACAGTCCCAGGCAATGCCCCGGGTGGCTTTACACAGGAATGCACATGTTTCTTGTACACAACCCAAGGCTGCAATAAGCGATCTCAGCCAAGAGTCGGGATTAGCGAGCAGAAGCTTGGGCTCATTGCCAGCTCACTGAAACCACTGAGCCAAGAATGTCGTATTACAAAGCATTCAGCCAGGATACCCAGCAAGCTAGACTCCTCCACGGCAGGGCATCGAGTGAACAGTGTCGCAACACTCCCAACCTTGGAATCACTTCTACTCAGCACAGGAGGAGACTTGTGACAGCGGTTTGAAAATTTGGCGATAATGTTTGCCGACATTGCGTTTACGGGATTTAAAGTGACGACCAAGACGGCAAGTGATCTGGCTGCGCTGCTGGTGATAACAACCCCTTGACACACTTTAACCGTTTCACGGTCAGGAACACCGGAATGTCATCGAGAATGGCGGGAAAGACTGAATGCGCAGAGGTGGTGTGAATCTACCTGAGAATAGTTGTCCAGTGCCAATTTATGCGGGATATGAATTGCGCTCATGAGCAAAGATAAGCAAACTATTATCGCCTTGAGTTTGGGAGCTTACGGGATGGTCCGATTGAGGCTTACAGGACAGGCTAGGTGGAGAGGGACCAAATTCTGCTGGTTGGGGAAGCCTATAAGCAGGCAACGGAATCCAAAGATTAATGTCAAACCTTCCAGTAGTGAAATTAAGAGATATTCCTCCTGCAAATGGCCGTTCAGTTCTGTCCCCGTAAATGCAGCGATGCTAATGGCCTCCACAACCTCACCACTCTCCCCATGAAGAGGTTTCTCCCATTGGTACACACGCACACACACGGGCACATTTTCAATTGGGCCAGGCATCAATCTGGTGATTGTGGAACCGCGTCCCGTCATCAACTCGGTTAAACCCTCCTTCCCTGAAAGCGACCCCCCGTAATTTGAAAAAGGAGCGTCCTACCCTTCTTCCCAGTTTTCCTGTCAGCCCCAAAGGTCCGGGAGTACCTGCAGGGCCCTAGAACAGAGAACAAAAGAAGAGATTTGCATTCACACAGAAGCTTTGACAACCTGAAGCCGTCCCTCACTGTCAGTCCATTTTAAAGTATTGTAATGAAGGAGGCACCAAAACCAATTTACGCACAGCAAGCTCCCGCAAACAGCAATGTGATAACAACGGGATCATCTGACATTAATTGAGGGGAGTGGAGCAGGGGGAAATTCTCTGAATAAAGTGCCGCGATGTCCGCCTGAGAGGGCAGATATGGCTTCAAAGTCTCATCCACAAGACGGTACCCACCAACTCGTACAGCAGTCGCTCCACAAGTGTGCGACCAAGTGTGAGGAAACTTTAACACTCTTGTCGAACTTTTCCAGAGACTATTTAAGACAGTCCTGGAGTGGCCCGGTGCCGCAGTGGCTAGCATTGCTGCCTCACGGCGCTGAGGACCCGGGTTCGATCCTGGCCCTGGGTCGCTGCCCGTCTGGAGTTTGCACCTTCTCCCCGTGTCTGGGTGAGTCTCTCCTCCACAACCCAAAAAGATGTGCAGGGTCGGTGGACTGGCCACACTAAATCGCCCCTTAATTGGAAAAAATTAAAAGGAAAGACAGTCCTTTGGGTTCTGGCTCCGTTCTGTCTTCCCAAAGTTCTCCATTTTGTCGATATGTTTCAGTAAGCTCTGTCATTGTGGGGGAAGGAGGTTTTGGGCGGGGGAGGATTACTTTTCACTGAGTCACAATGTCTTTCAGTCTGTCCCCCCGACACAGCCCCGGGTTGTACGTGGACAGTCCCTGGTTGCGTATCGAATCACGCCTCATCGTGATTGGTCAGGCACAGTTTCTGCGCTTACCTGCGGGCCCATTTCGCCAACATCTCCTTTCTGCCCTTCGTTGCCAGGGAGACCCTGTAGGGGGAAGGGGGCGAGAAAAGAAACATGAAGTGAAGTCCGGCTGTCGGCCATTTTGTTCACCTTTGACCGGCTCTATGGGCCCGCCCTTCTCCGTGTTACACAGGCAGACACACACACACACTTGATGAAATCCAACAATGATTTTCAAAAGAAAATTTACTTTGGAAAAAAGATGATTTAAAAAAGGTGACCTTTCCCCCAATGTCTCTTCTTACTAGTAACCTCTGACATAGAAAGAGCAGGAAACTGTTTCAGGCCTCTGTTCCCATCTCAAGAGTAGGGAGGCAATAGGAATTGACCAGAAATAGACTGCAACAAGAGCATTGATTCAGGCGGGAACTCCCGGCATCAAACTAAAGACAGACAGCTGGTAGAGATCTAGGAGCCTATTATGCACCCTCCTTCTCAGTTGCTAATTGATGGCGACTAATGTTCTCCATCTTCCAGTAGATCATTCACTCCTCCAGGAGTAGACTGGGGATTCTTCAGCTCTTACCCATAGTCCTTCAGGGGAAGGGACCTCTGTGAACATACCAGACTCCCACTCTCTCTTCACATCTACTTGGTCCGTCGGAAAAGGTGAAGACAAACTCGCACTCTGTCAGTCGCCAAGCGAGACGCTATTTTATCTACCACAGCCAAAAATGACCCAAACTTTAACTCTAATTCCTCATGATATCAAGTTACAGAGGGAGCCAAGGGTGTGTTCAGAGTTGAATTGTGGGGGTGGTTGGGGAGAACAGATTAGTCAGTAGCAGATGGAATTTCGTCCAGTAACATGCGAGCACTTTGGACGGGGTTTCAAGACAAGGGAGTACTCAACGAATGACAAGTTGGTCAGAAGGAACTTGGGGTGCTTGTCACAGATCCCTGAATCGGGCAGGGCAGGTTAATGGGGTAGCTCAGAAGGCATAAGGGACACTTGCCTTTATCAGTTGTCTCATAGATTATAAGAGCTGGAAGGTTTTGTTGGAGCTGTATTGGACTTTAGTTAGGCCCCAGCTGGAGCACTGTGTTCAGTTCTGGTCACCTCACTATGGGAAGGAGGTGATTGCATAGGAGGAGGTACAGAGGAGATTCACCAGGATGTTGCCTGGGGGGGGGGGGGGGGGGGAGTGTTTCAGCGCTAAAGAGATAGGCTGGGGTTCTTTTCTTTGGAATAGGGTGGATAGGAAGCAGCTGTTCCCCTCAGTTGAAGGTTCAATAACACAAGCGGGCATCATTTTATGATGAGGGGCAGGAGGTTTAGAGGGGAAATACTTTTTCACCCAGAGGGTGGTGGGTGTCTGGGACACATTGCCTTGGAGGGAGGTTGAGGCAGGAAAACCTCACAATCTTTAAAAAGTACTTGGATGAGCATTGACATGTCCTAACATTCAAGGCTGAATGGGTCAAGTGCTGGGTTGTGGGATTAGTGTTGATTAAAGTAGGTTTTTTTTGGTCGGTACAGGCTTGATGGGCCGAAGGGTCTTTTCTGTACTGTATGATTCTGAGAGGATTAGCAGTTGTATATTTTCCCCTCAGTTGACCACCAGGGAGAATGTGAGTGGGAAAGGAGTGAATAAAGAGGTCAGATCAAGCCAATGCCCTCTCCCAATTGTCATTCAATTTTTTGGCATTTGCCCCCACAGGTCACATCTGAAGAATGTCCCCTTGGGAGTTTCTCCCGCAGCACATTCACAACTTATTACTGGTCCCGATCGAAGGACAAAAAGGGGTCAACAGTGTCTCCAACTCAAAGGCTCAAGGGAAACAACACCACAATTCGATGTTGGATCTCCCAGCGACTCAGTCACTGGTCGAACCTCGTGCTCACCATCGGGCCTGGTCTTCCTGTGAGGCCTATCGAACCAGGCGGGCCTTTCATAGCAAGCTGGAAAGTAAACACAAGAAAGACGGTGAGTCACAAACATGTCAGTCTAGGAAAGCCATAGCTCCCCCGTGCTCCCTCTAGTGCTTGCTCAGTTGTATTACATCTACTCAGATCTACAATCACCACACCAGGGACTTAGGAGCGGTCAGCCACCGGGGTTTTATGGTTACGAAAGGGCAGATGTAGAGAAGCTTCAACCCATGAGGAGGCCAAAACTTAGTCATCATTAAATCGAAGGAAGCTACCCACAAATCCAATAGGAAGTTCAGGAGAAACCTTTTTACCCAATGAGTTCCACATTCTCACCGCTCTGAGTGGTTGAAATGAGTAGTATGGGATGCATTGAAGATAAACACGGGCGAGACAGGTATACAGATTGGGTGAGACGGTGCAAGGTAGGAGGAAGCAAACACCAGCATTGATCAGTTGGGCTGAATGGCCTGTTTGTGTCCTTGGGGTGTCTCTCCATGAAGCTCTGGACATGAGAAACACGTGACATACTTGTTGGAGCCTTTTGATAACCCGAGTGAATGTCTAGTCTGGTCTGGAGGATATTATTACGGATTTGAGCAGATCAAACAAAGAACAAAGAAAAGTACAGCACAGGAACAGGCCCTTCGGCCCTCCAAGCCTCTGCCAACCATGCTGCCCGTCTAATCTAAAATCTTCTGCACTTCCGAGGTCCATATCCCTCTATTCCCATCCTATTCATGTATTTGTCAAGATGCCCCTTAAACGTCACTATCGTCCCTGCTTCCACCACCACCTCCAGCAGCGAGTTCCAGGCACCCACTACCCTCTGTGTAAAAAACTTGCCTCGTACATCTCCTCTAAACCTTGCCCCTCGCACCTTAAACCTATAAATCTATATATCGATCTATACATTGACCCCTCCTTTGTGGGAACATTGGGAACAGGAGGCCATTCAGCCCCTTGAGTCATTCAATTCGATCACGGCTGACCAGCATTAGCTCCAGAACCCTTAAAATATTTGCTTACCAAAACTCTTCAATGTCAAAAGTTGTGAGTGACGGAAAGCCTTGAATTGAGGTGTGGGACTGATAGACAATCACTCACCCTTGCTTGTTGGAGGATGGACTGAGCTTGATATTCTTGAGCAGAGACAACGGGTCCCTTCGCACCGTCTCCACCAAACTGGAACTGTGAATATGAAAGACAAAGCTAAACTCAAGGTCCACAGGCAGCCCCTCCATCACAGAATTGTTACAGAATCGCCATTCGGCCCATCGTGTCAGCACCAGCTCTACGAATGAGCTGTTCACCCAATGTCACTCTCCTCTTTTCTCAAACCCAATGGCACTGGCTCGAATTTGGCATGTCAATCACACTGCCGTCCAGCTCGTGTTACCTCTTGCTTGCCTTTGACCTGCCCTCCCAGTATGGCTTCTATTCCATCTTCAGAAGGAGTGTGTAGAGAAAGTTCAGCTTTCTCCCCAACATCTTCGATATCCATACATCTCTCATTGTAAATCCATGCAGATTGCTGTTCGGATATCTACATCACGCTCATCGTCTACTTCTCTAAAACATCCTAATTCAGGGATCTACTATCCCCTTGTTCCACGCTCCCCGGTGCCTGTTACACTGTGTCCCTGTGTATGAACTGGCTCCAGTGTTTCTGGCATTATGACAGTGACTGAAGGTACGTAATTGCATGTAAAGCCCTCCGGGATGTCTTAACGTCAAGAAGGACTTTATATAAACACGTCTTTTGTTAGGGTCCTTTAGCGTTGATTCTGATGATGAGATCTCTGCATTAAACGCCAACCAGTCTCTCCTTTGTGCGAATACTCAACCTGCCTTTCTTTATTTCAGGTTTCCCGCATTTCTGCTTTCCTCAACCTCCATCAATCTCACCTCCCTGTGAACGCGGCCTATTTCTATCAGGGACTCTTGTGTGTTTGAACAGCCTAGAGCCAGGGTCTCTGTTGACCATTTATCAGAATAACCGTCACATCATAACATCAGCTACTTAACTTCATGAGCGCCTGTAGGTTGAATATTCTACAATTAAGTTGGAGGTTTACTGTAACTGGGAAGGTATTAGTCAGTCGGTGGGGGGGGGGGGGGGGGGGGGGGGAGAAGAGAACGCCATGAGGAATTCTGAGGATAAGCTTACATTTATGCGTTAGCTTATTGGCTTGTCGTGAAGTGATTTCTGAAATGGTGGCTTATGGCACAGTGACGTCCATCCTACATATTCTACGTATGGGGCTGCACGGCAGCATCATCCATCAGCACTGCGCCAGGGACCCGGGTTCAATTGGCCGGCACGGCGGCACAGTGGTTAGCACTGCTGCCTCACACACTAGGGACCCGGATTCAACTCCGACCTTGAGTGAAGTCTGTGTGAAGTTTGCACGTTCTCCCCGTGTATGTGTCGGTTTCCTCCGGATGTTCCGGTTTCCCCGTCACAGTTCACAGGTCAGGGGAATTGGCCACTCTAAATTGTTACTTAGTAACCGAAGGTTGGGTGAGGTTACGGGGATGGAGGGGGTGGAGTGAGCCTATGCAGACTGCTCTTTCAGAGGGTCCGTGTCCCTAGCCAACGATGCCGACATCCCATGAATAAATTTTTAAAAGATTCCCGAATTAACTACTCCCTTCAACTCACAGCTGCGTTGTATAATTTCCCAAAGATGTCCTACAACAACTCACCAGCTTCTTCGACAGCACCGTCCAAACTGACGGCTCCAATAGGAGGCTTCCTAATTAAACCCTCTACATCTAGAAGGACAAGAGTAGCAGATACCTGGGAACCCCAGCATCTGGAGGTTTCCCTCCAAGTCACTCACCACCCCGACTTGGAAATATATCGGCCGTTCCTTCACTGTCAATGGGTCACCTGCCCTAACAGCACAGGGAGTGTGCCTACACCGCATGGACTACAGCGGCTCAAGAAGGTGGCTCACCACCACCTTCTCAAGGGGCAATTAATGATGGGCAATAAATGCTGGGCCTCGTCAGATCCCATGGACGGTCTCGCCGGCGAGTTCAGCTTCCCCACTGGTGCAAACATTTCTAAGTGTGGGATGGACCAGGTGGACATTCCCCTAGGCCCCAAGAAATGACCCCAGGGCCCAATTTACCGGCCGGAATCAGGATCTCGCGAGACGTCGCGATCTGGACGTTGCCCACTTAACTATGCCTACACCGATCGAACGGCCACTGGGCATCTACCAGCCTCGCCGGGGAGACCCATATGCCAGGCGCCGTTTATCGCTGGTTCCTTCAATCGAGGACCTGGCGGTACCGCATTTTGGGGAGGGGGGTGGGGAGGGAAGCTCTCCCAGGCGATTGGTGGGTCCCCCGGACGGTCAGCCTCCGTGCCAGGCTGGTACCCTGGCACAGCTGACGCCACCCTTGGAACTGCAGGCCAGGCTGGCATTTTGTTCGTGCCAGGGATCGGGCCAGGGGCTGCCCTGCCCATGTGAGGTGAGTGCAGGCAGTCCGAGGACCCCCGTATCGGTGAGTTGGGGCATTGGGGGGTGAGTCTGGGGTGGCGTTGGGGGAGGGGGTTGACATTTCAAAATGGCGCTGTGAGCGCCAGGAAAGACGCGGCTAAATGTGCTCACAATGGGACTTTGTTCCCAATTTGTCACATCCTGCCCTGAAATGTTTTGGTTAAATCACGGCCAATAGGACACCTCGGAATCCCAAGACCCCAATTAAGGCCCTAATCGCATTCAAAGGGCGTTGCACGAAGGGAATGTAAGTGTCGTATCAGGGCCTGAAAGGAATGTTTTCAGGTTTGTTTAAGTTGTTGGATCAGAGATACGCGCTTGGTCCTGCTTCACCTGACGGGTGAACATTTTCTGCTGAGTGTCAGTCACATCGCTCTCCTCAATAAGCACAACCAAATGGAAAAAATAAAATGACTAAACTGAGGGTCTTTTATTGGACAGAACCTCCAGAGACGCCTGTGATTAAACTGTAACATCTCTCAACTCTTTAAGATTCTGCCGTGGGTAATAGAACTCCGCCACACTGTCCTCGATAACAAGCTGTCAGTCTTTCGCTCTGAGACGCCAAGGGGGTCACAGCCCTCCCCGTCTCTCAGGAGATGAAATAACTCTCGTGCTTTCTTGGCGACCGGATATCACAGGTGCAGCTCAATCAAGGACAGCGCCCTCCAAAATCCACAGCAACCTGGACACCTCCGCCCCCCCCCCCCCAACAAACCCACCTTCAAAACAGGCACCGACTATCGCAAGCATCCCATATCTCACGGCCTCGGGATACGCCAGACTCCCGAGGATCTGGAACCAATTTTTCTCGCTGTCAATCAAGGTGCACTTTCACAGGAGCAGTAGGGGGGGAAAAAAAAAAAAAAATTCTCCCTGTCAAGAATTGATCTACGATGTCTGTGGCCGATTTTGTGATGTGTTCTGAGCTTAAGAGAAGTGTCAGTGCCTCTCGAAGGTAATTCATTTTGAAGTCAGCAGGAAGGATAATTCTGGGCTCGATAAGCTGGGCGGTCTAAATTCAATTTTCAGCTGTCAAAAAGTGATCTCTCACTATTTCATCTGAGTTACATTCTACTTATCTCGGAGACAGAAATGGAAGGAGGAAATTGCAGGGGAAAAGTTAATGACATCTTGATTAATATGGAAATGGTGGGGGGGGGGGGGGGGCGGTCAACTCATGTCAGCACATCCCCGTTTATTCTCCATCACGAGATAGCGGCCAAGAGATGAGTGGTGACTCATAGGGATGGGGGGGGGGGGGTAGGCTTTCTTTTTTGATTCATTCATAGGATGTGGACGTCACTCGCAAGGCCAGCATTTATTGAACATTCCTAATTGTCCTTGAAGTGGTAAGGGGGCCCACCCGCTGCCTTAAACTGCTGCAGTCCACAACGCATTTAGCGAGGCCAATGAGGCCCTTCAAGGCCTACCCAGCCGATCTATTCCTCTCCCTCAACTCCACTTCCCCACTCTATCCAGTGTCCATCTTAAAGCCCAAACAATATACCCAACAGCTCTCTGGGATAGAGACCCCCCCCCCCCCCCCCCCCCCACAAAGACTCCCAGCCACGTGAAACACGTCAGGGGAAGCTCAGTAAATCCTGCCCAAAATCTTTCAATGTGTTCGCCCCTATGCCCGATAGGGTACAGGCCCTTTCCACTCAATATCTCATTTTCACCGTCTAAAGCAGACTTGTCCTTCCTGAGGAGAAAATGAAATGATTTTGCATCGAGATTTCTCAGACTCTCAGGTCATTCCAAAGCACATATTCGCAGCCAATGACACATCTAACTGTTGGGATGAAGGCAGACAATTTTCTGATGGCACTAACAGCACTGGGGTAACGAACAGATAAGCTGTTCGTTAAAAGATAAATATTGGCCAATGCACTGGGGAGAAGGCCCCTGTTGTCCAATGTGGCACTGTGGCATCTTTCACACTGTGATGATATGATCTGCATACTCGTCTGCCATTGGGCCAGAACGTCGGCTTACCATTGGCCCTGGTCGGTCATGTGCCTCTCGACCGACTGGCCGAGAGGCTGAGTTAACCACGCCTCTATCAACGAGGTATAAATGCTCAGAAGCCTGACGATCGTCCCTTTCCACTGTAGACGATCGCCAGGCTGTGTTCTAGTTAATTAAAGCCTGACATTGGTAAATCACTCGCCTCGCGTGCAATCGATGGTGCATCACACACCCACCTGTGAAGGTCAGTCGAGATCTCGGTGGAGCATCTCATCTGAAAATCGCCTCCCCCAACACTGCAGCACTCCCTCAATACCTCACGAACGTCAGCCCAGATTTCTGTGCTCAAAGCCTCCAGAGTGGGACTTGAACCCACAGCCTTCTGTCTCAAGAGGCTGGGGGGGCTACCCCCTGAAGCATGGCTGGGACAGCTGACAGGGAAGTCACAGCAAAACAGCACAACGTTCTCCAGGTGTGGTCTCACCAAGCACCGATACAACTGCAGCAGGTCTTCTTTGTTCTTACACCCCAACCCGTCTGCCCTACGGGTCCTGCGCAGGGTTTGTCTGTGTCCCATAGAATCATAGAATCCCTACAGTGCAGAAGGAGGCCATTCGGCCCATCAAGTCTGCACCAACTCACCAAAAGAGCACCCTATCCAGGCTAACTCTCCCGTCCTATCCCCGTAACCGCACCTAATCTGCAGATCCTTGGACACTAAGGGTCAATCTAGCCTGCCCAATCCACCTAACCCGGACACCTTTGGACTGTGGAGGAAACCGGAGCACCCGAAGGAAACCGACGCACACACGGGGAGTTTGTGCAAACTCCACACAGACAGTCACCCAAGGCCAGAATCGAACCCGGGTCCCTTACGCTGTGAGGCAACAGCACGAACCGCTGTGCTGCTGCCGTGTCGCACTGTATAGAGATCCTCTGCAAGACAGCGAATCTGGCTTCAGCAACATTTTCAACAAGGGGAACAAAGAACCGAATCAGTGCAAGTGGACCGAACGCGTGAGGAGCACTCCCCGCCGACGATGATAGCAGAGGTTTCAGGGAAATACAGAAACATTCACTGGTCTCACTCAGGTAAATCGATTCCTGATTGAAAAAGAAACATTGGACAGGCCTCAACTGCAGAAATGCATCCAATTCTGGAGCCACACATTCAAAAGGCTATCAGGTAATGGGTCATGAGGAGATTGGCTTGATTTGCTACAGTTGATGAGGGGTTCAGTTCCATGCTGTGGCTGGAGAAGGTGGGTTTGTTCTCCTTGGAGCAGAGAAGGGCAAGGGGAAACCTGAATTGAAATCCTGGACATGTCTTTTGATATGGTAGACAGGGTAAAACTGCTCCCAGAGGCAGGAGGCAAGATGGGGGGGCACAGATTAAAAATTATTGGAGGAAGGTGAGGAGCGATTTTTTTTTTTAAAAAGCCTGGCAAGGTTTTATTTTGTTTATTATTTATTCTTATGTGGGATGTGGGAATCGCAGGCTTTATTGCCCATCCCTAACTTCCCTTGAGCCGAGTGTTTCGCTCGGCCATTTCGGAGGAGAGTTTAGAATCAACCACATTGCTGTGGGTATGGAGTCACGTGTAGGCCAGACCGAATAAGGACAACAGATTTCCTTCCCTGAAGGGATAGTAGTCAATCAGATGGGTTTCAAACAGCAAGCGATAATGGTGTGGAAGGTGCATTCTGAAAGGGCGGTGGAAGCAGATTTATTGGGACTTTCAAAAGGGAGTTGGGTAAACATTTGGAGAACTCTTATTTGTGGTCTAAAAACTCTACAACTCTATAAAGAAAGGAACTGCGGGGCAATGGGGGGAAAAAGAGAGTGCGGCTAATTGGATAGTGATGTACCATCAATTCGACTCAAGACACATTTAAGATCTAAACTGTGGCTTTAATCAGCTAGTTGTTAGCCCGGTGGTCGACTACAGAGAATGACCGACTGCCGGGAACTCTGGGTACTTATACCCCGCCTCGGAGGCGGGGCCTACTTGCCTCTCGACCAATTGGAGAGCAGTCACATGACTATTCCCAACCAATCGGACGAGAGGCACATGACCAGCCAGAGCCAATGGGAAGCCAGTGCTCTGCACCAATGGCAGTGCTCATATCCATACCACCACAGATAGCTCTTTCACATAGCCAGCACAGGCTCGATGGGCCAATGGGCCTCCGTTTGATGCTCCCTTTAAAATCTCAGCAGAACAGCAACTTACTTTCTTTCGGGCGCAGGAGCGCAGAAAACTCACCGGCAACATCAGCATGGTCCCAGGGGGGCCCTGTAAACCATCAACACCCGGGAGGCCGGGACGTCCTGGGGGACCCTGTGTTTAAAGATGGGGAAGAGAATTTTCAAAAATCAGTGAGGCATTCATGTTCAAAGTAAGAAGCCGTGTTAAAAGTATCCGAGGCCAGGTTCAGGCACGCTAACAGCACAAGAAATGTGTATGGCTGGAGGACACACCGCCACCACAGACAAGTTTCACACACTTCACAATCTGTCAGCGGAATGATTCAGATTTTACCGCGCGTCAATCAGGGACAGTAAGCAACTTCGTATTCTACACGTATCGCAGCTGTAAGGTAACATTTCAACTGGAAAACCAATCCCAGCGAGTGAGAGAAACAAATTAGCATTGGTGTGATTCCCCCAAGAGTTGATACTGTCTGAAATCAGTAAATGGAGCTGAGGCGTGTGTATCATTGTGTCGAGCACTGGCCTGTCCATTGGGAAGGAGACATATGTCAGGCCATAAGCCCTGATTCAGCACAGGCAGCGATGAGGGCAACTCACCAGCGAGGCACACAAGATCGCACGGGCTGATTTACGGGACAGCATGACTGTGCAGATAGGACACCAAACCCATAACAGGGAAGGTCACCTCGGTAGAACAGTACCAAACCATGGGAGCAATGAACTAATACCCCAGCGTCAGGAGTTGATGGGTCAGTGTTTCAATACACCAAGGTCAGGGGTTGATGAGGGTCGGTGTTTAAATACCCCAGGGTCAGGGGTTGTTGGGGGGTCAGAGTGTAAATACCCCAGGTCAGGGGTCAGCGTGTGAATACCCCAGGGTCAGGGGTTAATGGGTCAGGTGTAAATACCCCAGGGTCAGGGGTTGATGGGGGTCAGTGTGTGAATACCCCAGGGTCAGGGGTCGATGGGTCAGTGTGTAAATACCCCAGGGTCAGGGGTCAGAGTGTAAATACCCGAGGGTTAGGAGTTGATGGGGGTCATTGTGCAAATACACCAGGGTCAGGGGTTGATGGGTCAATGTGTAAATACCCCAGGGTCAGGGGTTGATGAGGGTCAGGGTGTAAATACACCAGGGTCAGGGGTTGATGGGTCAAAGTGTAAATACTCCAGGGTCAGGGGTTGATGAGGGTCAGGGTGTAAATACCCCAGGGTCAGGGGTTGATGAGGGTCAGGGTGTGAATACCCCAGGGTCAGGGGTTGATGAGGGTCAGGGTGTAAATACCCCAGGGTCAGGGGTTGATGAGGGTCAGGGTGTAAATACCCCAGGGTCAGGGGTTGATGAGGGTCAGGGTGTGAATACCCCAGGGTCAGGGGTTGATGAGGGTCAGGGTGTAAATACCCCAGGGCCAGGGGTTGATGGGTCAGTGTGTAAATACCCCAGGGTCAGGGGTTGATATGGGTCAGGGTGTAAATACCCCAGGGTCAGGAGTTGATGAGGGTCAGTGTGTAAATACCCCAGGGTCAGGGTTTGATGGGTCAGTGTGTAAATATCCCAGGGTCAGGAGTTGATGGGTCAGTATGTAAATATCCCAGGGTCAGGGGTTGATGAGGGTCAGGGTGTAAATACCCCAGGGCCAGGGGTTGATGGGTCAGTGTGTAAATACCCCAGGGTCAGGGGTTGATATGGGTCAGGGTGTAAATACCCCGGGGTCAGGGGTTGATGGGTCAGGGTGTAAATACCCCAGGGTCAGGGGTCAGGGTGTAAATACCCCAGGTTCAGGAGTTGATGAGGGTCAGTGTGTAAATACCCCAGGGTCAGGAGTTGATGAGGGTCAGTGTGTAAATACCCCAGGGTCAGGGGTCAGGGTGTAAATACCCCAGGGTCAGGGGTCAGGGTGTAAATACCCCAGGTTCAGGAACACAGAGGAACCCAGTACCAAATGGGAAATGATTCTCAGAATGAACAGCCGGAGTGATGTTCCAAGCAAATCAGCAGTGATGATAAAAAGTGAAGGAATATTCTACGCGCAGAAACTGAGCTAACCTGTTTGTCTTTGTACCTGTGCAGAGAGCGGCCCTCTGTTTTCTGGGAAGTACCATGTAATGTAGCTATCAGGAACTGTTCCCAAAGGTCCCACTGCAAAAAGATACATTTTCCTTCCTTCCCCTCCACTGAAATTGGCAGCTCGATATCCATGGCCCAAGGGTCAGGACAATGCAAACCACATGTCTAAAACTGCAGGAAGTACTGCCAGTGGCGCCTGGAAGCCAGGACCCCTCCCTTCAAATGCCACGGCAATTTTCCAAAACCTTCTCTCAGAGGAAATCAGCAACCCTGACAAAAATCATCTGCCCTTCAGCGTGCTCTCGTTCCCACTCTCTTTTTCCCGCTCTCTCTTTCCCGCTCGCTCCCTCCTCTTCCCTTGAAAGTCTAGGTGGGCCAATCCAATCGAGGCAGGCTTCGATTCCCTGCGAGGTGTCCTGAAATTTGCAACCGAGGGAAGAAAAGAACTCGAGGTTATTCTGCCTGGAACTTGTCGTCCAAACGAGAAACATACCCAGGGAAGGAATGCAGGGGGACGGTCCATGTGTGTTTCAGCTTCCACCGATGGCTAACAATAACCGAGATTTCCTTTTTCAATTAAGCTTGAAGAGCCCTGGAGGCAAGCTGTCTCTGATCTCAAAGCCGCCGAACATTCTGAGAACTTTCATTTCATGACTGAAAGGAACAAAGGGTTCGGCGAGCGATGTGTCATTCACATGGTGCGTGGGTGTAGGGAGCAGTGGACACATTGAGCAACTTGCAGTGTGCAATTTAATTTGTACGGGGCAGCCATGTCTCCCCGTACAGGGCCCCCTGAGCACTTGTCCCGACGAAAGGCCATCCTTTATCTCCGGATCCTTCACCACAGACACACCAATCCAGTCCCAGGACAACCAGCTGAGGGGCTAACCACAACCTGCAAATTCTTTGCTCTGGTGGTAGGGACGATGCCAAGGGGGTACCATTCAGAGGCCAGGAAGGAGTTAAAGGGCGGGTTATTTCACCTGAAGCAGGATTGGGGGAGGGGGGGGGGGGGGGGGGGGGGGGGGAATGAATGGATTCGATATGGAATAAAATATCGGGCTTTTTCACATCCTCTGAATTCTCCAAAGTGTTTCAAGTAATGTAGCTCACATGCAGAGCAATTTGATGCTTCTCGGGGGGTGTGGGGAGTGGGGACTTTCTGAGGAGGCAGATGGTGCACGGTGGCTAAGGGACCCGCCGGGTTCAATTCCCGCCTCGGGTCATTGTCTGTGCGGAGTCTGCACGTTCTACCCATGTCTGCGTGGGTTTCCTCCGGGTGCTCCGGTTTTCTCCCACAGTCCAAAGATGTGGAGGTTAGGTGTCTCGGCCGTGCTAAATTGCCCCTTAGTGTTCAACGGTTAGGTGGGGTTGCTGGGTTACCGGGATAGGGCGGGGCGGGGGAGGGTGGAGGAGTGAGCCTAGGTAGGGTGCTCTTTCAGAGGGTCGATGCAGACCCGATGGGCTGAACAGCCTCCTTCAGCAGTGTAGGGATTTTATGGTGAAATAGGGGCTAGTCTAACAAACAATCCGAGGGCACTCTTACAAAACAAAGAGGTGTGGCACCTGCAGCTGCGAAAGCCAATCAGATGTGGGAATAACTCGCAAATGGCTCATGTCCCAACTGTGAATGTCCCAGGATGTGGCCCAGTATGGTCCAAACATGACTCTCAGATTATAGCCCAAGGGTTTTCAACAAGCTGAGGGACTTTTCACACAAGGGATGCTGGGGCCATCTCGGTGGTGGAGTTACTAATCCTAAACTCAGGGCCATTCCATATAGGACAGTGACTCATAAATCCAGGGAATTCAGGAAATTGGCGGGAAAGTGGAGCTCGGTCCCACGGGGAGTGGTCGATGCAAATGGGAGACGATAGGTTTGAGGGAAAGTTCGATGAGGCAGGTGTGAGAGAGAAAGGAAGACAAGGCCACGCTGATAAGGTAGGATGAAGTAAGGCGGCAGGAAACTCATGGGGAGCGGGTATGGCTCAGTTGGGCCGAGTGGCCTGTTTCTGAGCTGTGATTTCTGGATCTTTGTATGGGTAACAGAAATGCAAGAATAAACAAAGACTGAGGGAGCTACTGAACTTTGCAGATCCGCCCTCGAATGGGAGGGCAGTACAGGCTTGTCGCACTTCTATATTTAGTTAGGCCTTTTGGGGTAACACTTGTCAAGTGTTGGCATTTGGAAGGAGCAAGCAAGGATTGTTGAGGTAAACGCAACAGACTGGGAGATATTTACGTCTGGATTAAACTCCAAATAATGAGTTGAACAATTAAAGCTTGCAGCTGCAGAGATCCTGTGCAGGGGGTTGCAATTATTCCCCCTGGTGCGGGGAGGAACTGGCATCAAACCTTGGAATGAATCTCCCTCTTCAGCAGGCAGCTGTCAGGGAGATAGGGCTGTGGATCACCGACAGACACCAACACACACACAGACTGTCACACCGACACACACACACGCACACACACACACACACCGACACACACACAGACTGTCACACCGACACACACACACACACACTGACTGTCACACCGACACACACACACACACCAACACACACACACCGACTGTCACACCGACACACACACACACACACACAGACTGTCACACCGACACACACACACACCGACACACACACACACCAACACACACACAGACTGTCACACCGACACACACACCGACTGTCACACCGACACACACACACACACCAACACACACACACCGACTGTCACACCGACACACACACAGACCGACACACACACACACACCACACGGAAAGGAAAAACTCGAGAAAGAAGCGGGGAGCACAGGAGATGAAGAACAAGACAAGAAATGACGAGGCACGAGAGAGGGAGGGAGGGAAATCAGAAGGAATGGGAGAGAAGGAGAATAGGTTGAGGAAGGAGGAAAAGGGAGGGTGGGAGATGGAGGGAATGGCAAAAGAGAGAGTCCAACGCAAAGAGGAAGAACAAGAGAGACAGAGACGGACTGCTTTAATCGTCAGGATTTGTGCACGGAAATATGTCAATGAATCAAATCAGACACATTAATTGTCTCACACTGACCTTGGTGCGGACTATCTCAGACATACCAATATCCTCGTGGAAGTGAGTGGCCTCACTGGAGGGTTACACAAGGCCCGGAGAATCTGTTCAGCTTCTGGTCAAAATGGTGGACGGCGTTGACCTCTAATAATCACCTCTCAAAAGGCCAACGCTCTGCTTTGAATCTGTGGCCTGGTGCCTGTGTCATTGTAATACGTGGCATTTCGTACTGCACTATGGAGGGCAGGGTGTTTGTGTGTGTTTCAAATCAGCTGTTGGCTCAAATTCATCTGTTTTAAATAGCCTCCCCTTCCCAACACCGAGGAACAATAGCAGAGATCTGTCCAGCATATTGTTGTATTTACTGTGCAAGGGCGGGAGAACATCACATGGATAGCATTGAGCATCAGAACACATGGAAGTTCCTTGGTCCTGGGGGGACCATCCTGCCTACGGATCATGTGTAATCTCTTCCCCCCCCCCCCTCCCACCCCGTTCTCAATGATCCCTACTGCCCTCAAGAGCCACTGCAGAACACGTGCTTTAAATCTGCTGACCTCTGACAACCTACCCATGGGGGGGGGAATCCCACCGTCACCATGGAGACACGCTTGACATTCAGAGCTTAAAAACAACATGCCTCAACTTGTCATCCTTCCCGCCCCCAGAGCATTCACACCCACGTGTTGGTAGGTTAACAGTTAAATAGCGATGCTTACCAGCGGTCCTGGGTCACCAGTCTGCCCACGCAACCCCATCAAACCTGGGAAACCTGGAGGACCCTGCAAGTAAGAGTTGAGAGAAGATTCAGGACCTTGCAAGGCATTGGACATCATCTGATTGCTAGCGGGGACTGCAGTGATTATTCTCCAGGGACAGTTGGTGCGAACCAGCTTTTTCACAGGAAAATGCAAAGCAAAAGTTTAGTTTGTCAAGATTCTGAGGGGAAGGCCTCTCCACTTCATCGCTCCTCCCTCAGCAGTGGGCACAAGGTCGCTCTGAAGGAGCCCCCTTTCAGATCCAGCAAATAAAAATAAAAGGGATCGCATTTGCGCTGGGTAAGATTATGTTGGCACAGTGCTAAGAGTTCCTCGGTGTGCACTTCCTGGGGCGTCCGCCCATCACTGAAGCAGGTTGGGCAGGGGTGGCGTCATCGCTCAGCTGCATTTCGTTGAGATCACATCTGGAATCCCGCGTGACAGTTTTGGCCTCCGAGTTTAAGGAAGGCTGCACTTGCACTGCGGGCTCGATTAGCCCCCGGGATGAGTGGCTTGTCCTTTGATGGGAGATGAGCAAATGGGCCCAATATTGTCTGGAGTTTAGGAGAAGCAGAGGCGACCCCGTTGAGACATACAAGGTTCTGAAGGGGGTTCGATAGGGTCAGGCTCAGGCGTCGATCGTTCAGGACTGAGATGCGGAGAAATTAACTTCACTCAAAGGGCTAACACCGTACTAAATGGCCACTGGAGGGAAGGGTGAACGACACCAGGTACCAGATGGAATTGTCGACAGCACTCCCCCTGGGAGCCCTGGTGGAAAAAAAGATCCCTTTGAATGGTGCCCACTCCTTCACAAGGAAGCAACAGCTGTCTCTCTCTCCACTTCGCCATGTCGAACCTTTACGAGGGGCTCTGTGATGCAAGGGATGTAAGGCAACTCAGATCTGGGCAATCTACAACAAAGCATCAGAACAGCAGTAATCCATCACTTCCCAAAACCCAGAACATTAACGGATCACTGATCTTTTCCAACTGGTATTCCCAGCCTGGACGAAGAGTCCCATTGGGCTCAGATCGTTAACTCTATTTCCTCTCCCCCATAGATGCTACCAGATCTGTTGGGTTTTTCGAACACTCTTTTTGTCATTCTCCCAGAAACAAAGCAGTTTCAGGTCTGCAGGTTTATATTCCTGTCAATATTAAACCTTCAAAATGACGCTTGATAATCACTGCGGAATATCTTTCAATAATAAACAATCCGACTTGAAAGAAAGATTTGCACTTAGGAAAGATCAGATAGGTAATGAAAGTGTCCCAAAGCACTTCAAACACTACAGTTTGGCAGTTGCTACGACAATATACGCAGCAACCCGTCTGTGCTAAAAATACCGCACGGGATAAAGGAGTGGTTAATTTGTTTTCTTTTTGTGGTGTTGAGTTCGGGAGGAATGCAGGCCAGAGAATCAGGGAGAGCTCTCCGCATTACATTGTATGGAGTTTGAGGACCGTGTGGCACAACAAGGGCTGGTTTAGCTACCTCGGCTAAATCGCTGGCTTTTAAAAGCAGACCAAGCAGGCCAGCAGCACGGTTCGATTCCCGTACCAGCCTCCCCGGACAGGTGCCGGAATGTGGCGACTAGGGGCTTTTCACAGTAACTTCATTGAAGCCTACTCGTGACAATAAGCGATTTTCATTTTCAACTTTGAAGACGAGCAAGAGAGTTCTCCGTCACTATTCATCCCTCACTGAACTCGGTATCACTAAAACTGGTCATGATCACACTCCGACAGTGACTACCCTTCAGAAAGTACCTCATGGGGGAGAGGCCGTCGATAGGGTGTGCAGCATACTCCTCGAGTATGCCTCTTTGGAGGGGGCGGAGCATTGTGAAAGCAGCGCCGCCCCCTGATTTTGTCGGAAGCGTTGATTCTCCGGCCCATCGCCAAAAGCGATTTCGGCGTCGGCGACTGGAGAATCGCGCCCATTATATAAATGCAAGATTTTCTTTGCCTTATTGATTCGGAATCCAGAGAGTTAACAGCCAAGCGAAGCTGGTGCTCTTTCAAATGAAAATCAAAGGTTTGATGCCCAGAAGGGCTACAATTTTCCAAGGCATTCAACAAGAGCCACAACAAGATATTTTTCGATGACAGTGGGAAACTTGTGCCTCTTCCCAGTAACAACAAAACAAACATTGGGGCCCGTAGTTAAGCCAAGAACAATGTTGCTTGTTGCGTTTCGCTGCAGAGAACAAGCTGCAATTTATTTTTAATTTCCCTCTGGTCCTTTCTGACATCATATTTGGACACCCACTCGGAAGTGAATGTCCGAGTGCTGATTCTGGCATCGCAGCAGGCTGATCGATATCTCAGTCCCCAAAACGAGGACGTGAGCAAGGCATCATGGTAAAAGCAAGTATTCTGGGTGGGGTCAAATCTATTTTCTTAAACCGAGACGCCATCCCTGGATGCCTCCAAGGGAAACGTCAAAGACTGGCCATGGATAGAATCGTTATCCACCGATTGTCCTGGGAAGGGCAGAGTTCAGGGGCGCGATTCTCCGCTCCTCACGCCAGGTGGGAGAATCGCGGGAGGGCCCCCCGACTAATTTCACGACCCCCTTGCGCCCCCCGCGATTCTCCCACCCCCCCCTCTCGGAAGAATCGCCGCTCGCCATTTTTCACGGCGACCGGCGATTCTCCGACCCGGATGGGCCGAGCGGCCTGCCGTTCGCGATCGTTTCACGACGGCGGCAACCACACCTGGTCGCTGCCTTCATGAAATAGCCGTGAGATGCCCGTTTTGGGGCTTGTAGGGGGCCTGGTGGGGAATGAGCACCACGACTGTGCTCGGGAGGGGACAGGCCCGCGATCGGTGCCCACCGATCGTCGGGCTGGCGTCTCAATCGGACGCACTATTTCCCCTCCGCCGCCCCGCAAGATCAAGCCGCCTCGTCTTGCGGGGCGGCTGAGGGGAAAGACGGTCACCGCGCATGCGCGGGTTCAAGCTGTCAGTCGTCGTGACGTCAGCAAGCATCAAGGCCTGGCGGCCGAGAATAACGGAGCGCCACGCCTAGTCCCCCGGGTGGGGGTGAATTCGGCGAGAGGAGGGGGCTCCGAGGCCGTCGTGAAACTCGGCCGACTTCACGACAGCCTTCACGACTTTTCCTGGGAGCAGAGAATCGCGCCCCACATTTGCCAGTGTTACATCGAGCATTCAACAAGCAGCAGAAAATCGGCCATTCGGCACCCTCCAGACCACACCGCAACTCAACAAGATCGTGGTTGATCTGGTTGTAACCTCAATCCTACTTTCCTGCCACCCACAATGACCTTTCACCCCCTTGTTAATCAAGAATATTTGGAGGGCTGGTTTAGCTCACTTGGCCGGGTGGCTGGTTCGCGATGCGGAGCGATGGCCAGCAGCGTGGGTTCAATCCCGGTACCGGCTGACGTTATTCATGAAGGCCCCACCTTCTCAACTTTGCCCCTCACCTGAGGTGTGGTGACCCTCAGATTAAACCACCGCCAGTCAGCTCTCCCCCTCAAAAGGGGAAAGCAGCCTGTGGTCATCTGGGACTCTGGCGACTCTACTTACTTAATCAATAATCTATCCACATCTGACTTTAAAATATTCCTCTCTCTATCTATAATTTGCTGCTGAAAGCCTACCTCCTTGACCAAGTGTTTTGATCAGCTGTTCCAATTCCAATTTCTCCTTACGTAGCTCAATGTTGGATTAATAATCATCTTGTGAAGTACCTCGGGGGGAGTTTTGCTGATGCTAGCTATATAAATAAAGAGCGTTGTTACATCTCTCTGCCCTGGTCAATGAGCGCCTTGACCACAGCCTCAATAAGTGTTACAAAGCTCCAAAAATACCACCAGGTGCTTCAGAGTAGGGGAGAAGGAATGACCATAGCAACAGAGATGGAAAATAGACAGCAAATGAAGAGGCTTTGATGGCATCGCCCGGATGAGGATTTTTTTAAAAAAGGGCTGGGAGCATGGTGGCAGGTGTGACGAATGTGGGAATTTCAGATTGGTACTGATCCCAGTAAGGGTTTAAAAACCTGGGTTTAAAGTATGTTTGACTGCTGCACTAGTGCTTTTAAAAGAATCCTGGTTTGAAAGGTTTTGGGGGCCAGAGGGGCAATTAAGGCACCGTAAAAGCTGGGCTGATAGAGTTTTGTTTGCATTAAGAGGGATGCCGGTGGAGTTAAAAAAAAAATTCAATTTAAAAACAAATTTACCCAGTGGAGTTAATTGGATGCTGCAGGCGCGAGTCCCGTAGCGAGCCCATTTAGCCGGGTGTTTCCCAGCACTCGGAGTGCCGACAAACACCACGCCATGGGTAGATATGGGGCCTCAGTGGGGAATGCCCCGAAGAGGCAGACTGTCCCGTTCTCTGCACTCTGGGGCTCCGCATGCCTTAACTCCTCGGTGCACAAGGCGCCATTTTTGAATGGCGTCCCGATCTCTCGGCCCCCTCGACGCGATCCCCAGACCCCCCCCCCCCCAAGCTCCAACCCACCTACAAGGGTGTCCTCACGCTTTCCCCCAACCCCCGCACCCACAGGGGGTGTTTAGCACACTGGGCTAAATCGTTGGCTTTGAAAGCAGGCCAGCGGCACGGTTCGATTCCCGTACCAGCCTCCCCGGGCAGGCGCCGGAATGTGACGACTAGGGGCTTTTCACAGTAACTTCATCGAAGCATACTCGTGACAATAAGCGGTTTTCATTTTTCATTTCATTTTGCATAGTGTACCCCCCCCGGACCCCATCCGCAGCCCGGGAAAAATGCCAGCCTGGCACTCTGACAGCGCCCCTGCCAGATAGCAGTGCCACGTGGGCAGCTTGGCAGTACCAGGCTGGCACCCTGGATTTGAAAGTGGTTTGAGAGCTGAGATGGTTTTGTTGTTTGACTGGGAATAAAGATGGCAGTTAAGGTTTATTGTGCCACTGAACTGATTATCATTGTTTCAGGGTAACTGTGAGCTATTTTCTTGCGTGATGTTAAAAGATATTTTAATACTGTGTTAGTAATAAAGTTTCTTTTAATATTCCACATCCCTATTTTGTGTGAAATCACTCCTGGAGCGAGGAATCCTCCCTCACAGTCTTACAAAATTAAAATTAAACATTGGGGTTGAAAACATTGAAAATTGGGGTTTCTGTCCCAGTATCGCAGGCCGCTTTTGGGTCTGGTCTGGGATCGGAATACAGGGCAGAGGAAACTACGGAAAGAATAACAGAGAGTAAAAGAGCCCGGGCGGACGAAGAGAGGAGAAGAAAAATCCCGGCACTAGTGAAGCAAATAGTATGACCGGGTACACGAGCTAGGAGATCATCAATGAAATCAGAGCCAGCATGAGATCACGCTGCTGGGGGGCCGGAGAATCTGGCCCATGAAGTAATGACAGCGGAAGACGGGTCTTTCACTGGCAGCAGAACCCTGGCATCGACGGTGCTACACAGGCGGAGAAATTAACGTTGGCGGCAGAATCAAATGCGCTCTGAATGCGGCAGCGCATTTTGAATTCGAAAACCACCTTTCCTGTGGCCCCTGTACCGTTCCGATAATCCAGCCTGTTTATTTTCCAGCTCCGGGCTGCTCCACCCGAGTTTGGCTTGGGTTCTCTTATTTGGGATGTCAGCAGATTTGGCAAGTCCACATTTATTCAGCATCCTTGAGCAGTTCAGAGGCGGAGATTTTCCGCACAGGCCACAGCAGGTTCTCCCACGACAGACAGGGTGAGCCATTCAAATGTCCATCGACTTCGGCGGGAACGGAAGATCCTGGGGCCAGGAGGGGGCCAGAGAATTCCGGCCACAAAGCATCAGCAGTCGCCCTCATTAATACCGACACATGTGGGCTGGGCAGGCAAGAGGAGGGTCACTGCCTTGAGGGACATTATTGGAGCAGTTAGATTTTCACAGAAAGCTGGGAGCTTCCATGGTCAATCCCTTTTCCAATTTGCAAGTGGGGGGAAATTGCAGGTGCGAGCGAGGCTGAAATAAGAGGGGTGTCAGGGCCAGAGGGAGATTGCTGACGTCCAGAAGGGTTTGAAGACCATTTCAAGCAGGAAGACCACCGCTGAGCAGAGAGACTTCCATCCCATCTGTCTCAACTGGGCCCCAAGTCCAAATCTCGGAGGCCAAAGACGTCCTTTACGTCCACGTTTTCGCAGCAGGTATCGCTCAGGACAACGGTCCATTGAAGCCAGTGGAGTGATACCGACACAGGCCGGTTCACTTGACCAAGCATGGAGCTCCATTGGTCCCTCATGGGACTGGACCGAGCGGTAACCCAGGGATCCGTAACAATAACAAACTCGATGGATCAAGTGAATCAAAACATTTCCGCATCCCGGAGTGAGGGGGGATCTGTGTCGCCGTGGGAACCCAGTCTGGAGGTGAAGGGTCCGCAGGAAATGCGATTTTAATTTAAGGTATATTTAACGAACAGAAAGAAGCTTGTCTTTACGCAAAAACACTTACCTGCGGTCCTTGAGGTCCGGAAGGTCCAGGCAGCAACATTCCCTTTAAAGAAAACAAAAACAAATCATGTCAATGTTTCATATGAAAGTGTCTCACTGTTGAAGGATTTCCCTGCTGTTGGTTTATGACTATTATTAGAGTTTTCCAACAGGGACGATGAAGCAATCTGTCGAGTGGGAAGGTGGGGTTCAGCGCCTCAGCAAGAGCTGAGCTGTATAAACAGCTGGAACATCCTTTGTCCATGGAGGTCTCCAATGATATTATCAGTGACCACACAAGTAATTTGTCGTTCTCCGCTGTCCAACATTGACAACAGTCTCCAAAGAGAAGGACGCCCCTCGAATGCGTGTAATAGGGCGGTACATTGGCTCAGTGGTTAACACCGCTGCATCACAGCGCCAGGGACCCGGGTTCGATTCCGGCCTTGTCTGTGCGGATTCTGTACGTTCTCCCAGTGTCTGCGTGGGTTTCCTCCGGGCGCTCCGATTTCCTTCCACAGGAATTAAAGAATAGAATCATGGCATCCCTACAGTGCAGAGGGAGGCTATTCTGCCCATCGAGTCTGCACTGACCCTCCGAAAGAGCGGCTATTCGGCCCATCGAGTCTGCACCGTCCATCCGAAAGAGCACACCCTCCCTAGGCCCACTCCCTGACCCTCGCCCCGTAACTCCATAAATTGATCACGGCCAATCCACCCAACCTGCACATCTTGGGGACTGTGGGAGGAAACCGGAGCACCCGGAGGAAACTCTACGCAGACACGGGGAGAACGTGCTGACTCCACACAGTCACTCGAGGCCGGAATCGTACCTGGGTCTCTGACGCCGAGAGGCAGCAGTGCTGACCACTGTGCCACCGTGCTGTTGTCGGGGCAGGAGGGGCTAGCATGGTCATGTTAGTGGTGTCAAGGTTCAGAGAAACAGGTGGTCGGTATTGATAATCTCTGAGCACATAGAAGCAGGGGATAGCTGGGGCACTGGGGTGAGTGCGAGGACAGCTGTGACACTGAGCAAGTCAATGAACTGTCAATAATGGGTTGCAATCCCCGATCAATCAGGTGGGAGCTGGTGCTGTTCTGGGCATCTCATCCATCCTGAAATCAGCATGCACTACATGGGTATGTCCCCAATTAGCTTAAATATGTCAGCTAAATAAAGGATCAGGAAAGGGGAGTCTCTGTGCTGTCAGGACTGAGGTGACTGGAGGGACTGAGAGTTCATTGAAATGTGCCTTGTTGGTGTCCCGGATTGACGGGAGTGGGGCTGCAGACCTTGGAAGATTGAATCCAGCAGAGTGAAGTGTGGTAAACATCTGCCAGGAAGCCAAGAAGCTGCCCCTGGTGCAACATCTGTGCACCCGCGAGTATTTGTGGTTTTGCTTTTAAAGTGAAATCGACATTTTTGTTTGAAGTCATTTATGTTTGATCTGCGTTGACTTCACATACATAGATACATACAGTGCAGGAGGCCATTCAGCCCAACGAGTCTGCACCGACCCATTTATGCCCTTATTTCCACCCTATCCCCGTAACCCCATCTAACCTTTTTGGACACTAGGTCGCAATTTATCACGGCCAATCCACCTAACCTGCACATCTTTGGACTGTGGGAGGAAACCGGAGCACCTGGAGGAAACCCACGCAGACACGGGGAGGATGTGCAGACTCTGCACAGACAGTGACCCAAGCCGGAATCGAACCCTGGACCCTGGCGCTGTGAAGCCACAGTGCTAGCCACATGTGCTACCAGTGCTGCCCCAGGGTTTGTTTTAGTTTGTTTGTGACAGTAAAAGTTTTAAAAAGAAGAAAAAAAACAAAGGAAAGCTCCGCGTCTTGGTTTCAGCTTCACCGACCAACTGGTTGTCCTGTTAACAAGTGTAAGAACGGGTCGAATACCAGGAAGTGGAGGGGAGGATGGTGGGCTTGGAAATCGAGCCATCCATACTCACAGGCTCGATGATCGCAGGCTCTCCTTTCTCCCCCTTATCGCCCTTCAGGTTCTGCATCTGGAAGAAGAACAAAACACCAGAATGAGGGTCAGTGAACGCAACTATTCACAGTAAAAATAACATTTTGCAAATGTGCCACCGTTGCAACAGGTTGCAGCTATTCACCACAGTAAAAAAAAAACAGTTGTTTCCTGTAAATATTACGCTAATGTGTATTGTTGAGGATAAAACGGTGGAGGGCACCAATCAGGTTTCGGAGCAGCACGATGGCACGGTGGTTAGCACTGCTGCCACACAGTGCCAGGGACCCGGGTTCAATTCCGACCGCGATTGACCGTCTGTGTGGAGTTTGTACGTTCTGCCCGTGTCTGCGTGGGTTTCCTCCGGGTGCTCCGGTTTCTTCCCACAGTCCAAAGATGTGCAGGTTAGGATGTGCAGTTAGGTGGATCGTACTTGCTTTATTTCCCCTAAGTGGGTTACGGGGATAGGGTGGGGGATTGGGCCTAGGTATGGCTCTCTTTCAGAAGGCCGGTGCAGACTCGATGGGCTGAATGAACTTCTAGATTTATGAAGTAGGGGGTAAGCGCGTGGAGGACCTCCTCATCAACCTTCTCCTGGTCAAGTTGTCCATCAACAAGTCCAGGCAGCGGGAAGTTGAGGGCGCCTGACCCCCTTCGTGTCTTGAGTAGGTCAGAGTAGGTGTGGAAAACCTGCTCCCACTGGCGAAAGGATTGACAACGAGGGCGGCACAAATGTCAAGTCATTGGAAAAGGAAGCAAAAATGGGATGATGGGGAAAACTTCTTCACACCCCGAGTGGTTAAGGTCTGGAATACACTGCCGAGCGTGTGGTGGAGGGATAGAGAGTCGGAGGGTTTTAGATGGAATCTTCCCGAGTGTGAGACAACTGGAGGAAGGAGAAGTCGAGAAGGAAATGTTAATTCAATGGAAATGCTTCCATTAAGAAGTCTGAATGCAATAGTGTAATTCACAGAAAAGGGACAATAATTGTGCAGTGGATCAGAACAATGACAAATCGGTTAAGTACATTTGTCAACATGTCAGGATTAAACATTCATCTCCAGCGCACAATTATGCAAGTTTCGGACATGTTAGAATGGTAACATGACAGTCAAAAATCGTCCAATCAGGTGATAAAGGGTCTGTCTGGATTCTAATTGGCTGGGAGGAAGTAGGACGCTCTGAGGATTGACATGATGTACCACCAATGGTGAGGGTGTGGGAGGGCAGTGGACGGTGGTCAGGGAGGCAGGACACCTTGTGAGGAATGTGCGCGGCCAGAGTTGGCAATCCCAGCTTTAAATCCTGCTGTAAATGCGCGCTACACCATCCACCGTCCCTTGGTTGACAGCAGTCTCATTGTGGCCTATCTACGTTTGAAATAAATAGCTCGGACGAAGAGTTGTGGAAGGCGCCCTTACCCTTGTATCGTGCGTCTCTGACTCGCCCCGCTCAACTGGCCCAAACCTCTGGTTCCATCGAGCCTCGTAGTCTCTGTCGAGGTAGTCGTACATGTTTTCCTCGTACTCTCGAATTTCATACTCGTTGGTGAAGGGGCCCTCCGATTCTTCAACGAGCTCCTCCTGCATGGTCTGAAAGACAACAAAGGAGGTCCTTAGGTGGCGACACGTCCGACCCCTTCCCCCTGGATTGTCTTTATCCCTGGAGCTGTTTCGGTCAATACTTCCAGTGCCCTGGCCCCAATTAATCCTCCAATTGTTTAGCACGCGTACCGACTGTTTCACTATTTCAAACAGCAGATTCACTCATTTATTGCCAGGGATTAACAGCACTGACGGCAATTTAACATCAAGGCCGGGCCTCTAATGTGATAGAAATGCTCTAGGGGACTGAGTGCTTTCTCTCCCGTTTTCAAATGGGTAAAATCTGCAGGCGTGTGGAGGACAATTCCTCTTTAAAAGCACCCAGGGCCACATGGCACATTCTCTGGTCCATCTACCAGCCTCGAGCACAAGCAATCGCCCCCGGCAACTGGACACCAATGCTGACTGCAAATTCCTGATAAGGGAATAATATCCCAGGGAGAAGTGATGATTCATGCAACAGGAATCATCAGGATGCACAGAAAATCAGATCTGGCTCTCAATTGTCGAGTTAATGCCAACCTGAAAATTGCAAACAAACTTCACCCAGCTGGTCCCCGGGGAACAGACCGGGATCCATTCTGAGCTTTGCTGGCATCTGACTGAAAACAAGATTTAAATCTGGTTTCAAGTTAAGAACCTGCATTTCACTGAACAACCGCACCAAAGGTCGGGCACAATGGATTGAATGGCCTCCTTGCTGGAACAGTCTATGATGCCATGTTTATGTAAAGCACCTTGGACGTGCCAAAGTGTTTCACAGCCAACAAACTGCTTTCAGCCGCTGGTATTAAGGCAAAACTGGCATCGGACGTGTGCACAGGAAGATCCCACAAGTCACAAATGGGGTGAGAGGCCCAGACTATTTCTTCCGCTGGTGGAGGGAACAATATCAGGCAGGGAGCCCGAACCCGAGAAGGGAGAAGGTAATCTGCAAGGAGCCGACGAGGTGTCGCTACGTCCCATAACTCAACGGCGGAGGGTCTCTGGAGACTGAAAGCATTGCAGCACAATAGGGGCCATATGGTCGGGAGTGGCAGCCAATTTGACAAGAGGGAGCGGTGTCGCTGCAGTCACCAGCAGTGAACTGGCTGCCCCCCCCCACCCCCCCCCAATCCCCCCCATCCCCCCCATCCCCCCCCCCCCCCCCCCCCACCCCCCATTCCCAGGTGAAACAACGTTGGCCTTCTCACCCAGCCTCAGACTAGTCCACGGGATGTCAATCTCAGCTCGTTACTCCCCCGTGTGTGAGGTCCATCAACCGGGCGTTTAAAAAAGCAACAGGCTAGTGATGTGAATTCCCCATTGGGATGGGGACCGATATCAGTACACGAACTGGGCCAGATGATACTATGTGTTTCAATGATATACCTCAACGCCATTTTATACAGAGGCCCAATTGTGGTATTTTCCCTCTGTAGCCACATGGTTTTTTAAAAAAAACGGTGGCACAGTGGTTAGCACTGCTGCCTCACGGCGCCAGGGGCCTGGGTTCAATTCCGGCCTTGGGTCACTGTCTGTGGTGGAGTTTGCACGTTCTCCCCCGTGTCTCCGTGGGTTTCCCCCGGGTGCTCCGGTTTCCTCCCACAGTCCAAAGATGTGCGGGTTAGGTGGATTGGCCGTCCTAAATTGCCCCGTGGTGTCCAGGGATATGCAAGGCCGAGCGGACCTGGATAGAGCGCTCTTTCAGAGGGTCGGTGCAGGCTCGATGGGCTGAATGGCCTCTTTCTGCCCTTTCGGGACTCTATGATTATCTGAATCTAGAAGGAGAGGAGTGACTTGGAGGAAATGGGAAACAAGTTCCGGGAAGACAGACATTTAAACATTATTGCAACATGTTTCGTACATTCCCAGAAGGAAAACAAAAAGTAAAATGGGGGAAAAAAGAAGACTCGTCTGAACTGGTCTTGTGTACTTTAAACTGGCACGACCGGCAAAACAGGAAGAATGCTGGCCCAAAGTGCCTTTTCCTTCTGGATTGGGAGGAGGGAAGGATCTTGGAGTTATTACTAACTTCAAACAAAAGTAAACTCGCGTCAACCTCTGCACCTGAACATTAATCTCGCCGAAGCTCTGTTCACGCGTTTTCACTCCGCTAAGCTTCAATCTGTGCACCAGGCAGGAACAAGCTCATAGCCCATTAAAGGTCACCGTGCTCCTTGGCTGCTGGGGGGGGGGGGGCGATAGGTAGCCCATAGCAACAGGGGGGTTACCTCGTGGTGCGTCACGTTTTCCTCGACGGCTTCAGTGTTCGCAGAGGCGTTGTGGATGGCAGACTCCAAATCCGTGTAGTACTCCGCGCCGAGGAAATAATCATAAACATTCTCTGTGCCTTCTGGCGGAGTCAGTTCCTTATCCTGCACCAGAGATGAAAAAATGCAAGGGTGTTAGGCCTCGGCAGATCAGAGGAACCCACCCCACTGGGGCAGGGCCCTGGTTGTGACGTCAGATGATCCGGGCAGAACGTTGGTCACCCTGCCACACCTGACTCGATACCTCGTTGGCCGATCCGTAACGGCAATGGGTCAGGGTGTCAATACAGGTATTCTTCCTGCGGCCCAGTGGTCTAGGTTCACTGAACCGTCAAACCACAAACCAGGAGTAAAACGGCTCTCTGGGGTCCCTGGCTGGAATCCTCACCTATGGTCGATGATTTACATTTTTAAAAAAAATAAAAAATTTGCCGCCCAACAGGGGGATGTGCGAGGGATCCACTCGAGTAGGAAGGCCTCAGACAGGAGTCAAGCACTCGGCCTCGAGAGGAGAAAAAAAAATTGGGAAGCCTTTGAGGGGCCTCCTCCCAGAGAGTTGCAGGGCGTTAATGCTTCCTTCCACCAATTGTTGGGTTACCTGCTTACTGACTGGGACGTGGTCTGGAGTGCAATGACCCAAGTATTTGAAGCATTGGCAGCTTCAATCGCTTTTAATTTTGGTAAAATATTTTTATTTCCTGTTGCCCGGCACAGTGGAGTTCTGTGTTGCTCACCCACTTCGTTATTCTCTCTCTTCACCATGCAGGGTCCTCCCACCCCACCGAGTGAGTAGGCCGCTCCTCGGGCTCCAGACAACGATCCTTCCTGAGCCAGGCTCCGAAAAGGATCATCCATTGAATCCTGGAGTCGTTCAGCTCCCGGGTTTCTCCTACCTCCCAGTGGGGTTTGTGTTCCTGACCCTCCCTGAGGGAGGCTCCAGTGGAACCTTTGAAGGGTTGGGGATGGCTCTGTCGCCCCACCTGCCCACCCACAGCCCCACCACCCACACCCAGCTAACCCACATTTCGCCTGCTCCAGGCTGCAAAGATAATCGGCGGTCGATCCTCGTTTGTCCATACCTGGTCACGTTACCTTTGAACAAAACCAATCATTCAACGATGAAACAAACCTCTCGGCAATTAAAATAAGCTCGGGGCACCGTGCGAAATGAGACTCCAAACAATGCGTGATGTTAAAGTCGAGCAACTCGACAGTAAAAAGCTGGATTATTGCCTTTGGTTACTGTTGTGTGAAGCGCACATTCCGATTATCAGCAATCTCGGTGACCCGTTAATTCATTTGCGACAATTAAGCTCCTCAAGCCCCATTCAAATTGCATCAAGATCACTGGGAGGGGAGCGGAGGGGAGGGGGAGGGGAGTGGGCAAGGGGAGAGATGCCATAATCTTGCCTGACACTCCCCAAGCTGGGAATGCCTTCGCAGTCCGACCACGGGGCTACTGTATGAAATCCAAACCGCGTTTTCCAACACTATCGGATCTCTGCTCTCACATCGCTAATCTTTCTGTCCAACCATTTGCTCTCAACTATTTCAGCATAAGGGGAGGCGGTGGCAGAGTGGTATTGTCACTGGACTAGTAAACCAGAGACTCAGAGAGGATCCGGGTTCAAATCCCGTCGCTGCAGATGGTGAAATTTGAATTCAATGAAAAAAAAATCAGGAATTAAAAATCGAGTGTTGACCATGAAACCATAGTCCATTGTTGTAAAAACCCACCCGGTTCACCAATGTCCTTTCAGGAAGAAAATCTTCCGTCCTTATTGAAATGTGGTTGACACTTAACTGACCACCCCAAGGGCAATTAGGGATGAGCAATAAATGCCGGCCCATGTCCCATAAACGAATATTTAAAAGAAAACCCTAAACATTTCCCCCTGCTAACCATACACTTGTCCTTAGACAATCTGGAACTTGCACCCGAAACACGATTGAGCCACTTCAAAAATCAACAGATTTTCGTTTGCTCAGGGTGATTGGACGCAGAGTAAAGGGAATGAAGATAGAGATCTGTCACGTTCACAATGAGTGGCGGAAGCGGCTCGAAGGGCTGAATGGCCTCCCCCTGCTCCTATGTTCCTTTCGGTGCCTGGCATGTCGCTGGAGATATTTAGGACACGGAGTTCCAGCGATTGCTTCAACCCACGAGACGGAACTGTACATTTTTCATTCAGCCCCGTGCTTGACTTACATCATAAATCTTTTGCTTAACAAAACTCTCTGGACCTTAAAACAACCCAAATGCCAAGTCCATTTCACAGAAACTCTTTAAGCGATTGAAAATTCAGCATTTGAAAATCTGGAAGGGTTGCACAATCCTCAACATGACTTGGACAAGCATTGGACTCTTTAGGGAATTAAAAAAAACACGAAGGAGGTCATTAATCAGGAACCACTGGCTGACCATTTTCAGTCGGGAGTTCAGATTAATGGCAACAAATTAACTAGCGCACTAATTGTGAACGAACCGTCGGCTGCACAAGTGGACGCGTGTTTTTTTTTACTGTTTCCTCCCCACTACCTTTCACATTCAGTGAAGAGATTAGTAGGTATGCAAGGTGGCGAGGATGTTCGGGATGGAATATGAATAGGGCTCGGTGGAGTTCAGCAAGCCTGGGTTAAGTCTGTGTTAGCGGAATCATAACATGTCAGTCATCCAAGCTCCTCCTACATCGCCCTAAGAAGGAGTTCCTGGGATTTTCTTTGTCTACCTGTTCCCCAACCCCAAATGTTTCTATCTTTTGCCGGGCTGCCCGATCCTTCTTCTTCTTTTTGCGATTTTTTTTCGATTTCTTTGATCTGCCCTTGCCCTTCTTTTTAGATCGCTTGCGACCCTTCCTCCTTTTTTTGTGGCGGGGGCGATCAGTTGTCGTCTGTAAAAAGCAGCGAGAAAGTGAAACTGAGGTGGAGGAGACGTACAAAATGGAAAGGGGAGGGGGTGGGGAAAGAGTGCGGGATGGTGGTTGGGGAGGGGGGGGTGCAAACGACTGACAAGATCCTCCGCCCCGCCGGCAGCGTGTCCACGCTCGCTCGTTTCCCGACGGCGTGGGGTGACCCACAATGGGGAACCCCATTGGCCGGCTGCGGGTACGGAGAATCCGGCTGCAGGACGGGAGCGGGCCCCCACCCCCCCCCCAGAAACATGGTTGGCAGGACGGAAAATCCCGACCCGGATCTTTCATGGGGGGGGGAATGTGAACACCATTGGGCACCTGCTTGGAGATTCCCATTTTGGAGACTCGGGGTTCAAGATCGAAAAGGGCAAGAGGTGATTGACGGGGGGGGGGGGGGGGGGGGGGGGGGGTTCTTCAGGAATTAGGACTTGAGAACAGACCCCCCCCCCCTCCCTCCCCAAGAGAAAATCAGAAGGAGTGTGAATATTTTCACACCCAAGTTATAGAATGATTGGGAGTTGGAGGGTGGGTGGGTGGGTGGGGGGGGGGGGGGGGGGGGGTGGGAAACAGCTGTCGGAACAGACCAAATGTTGGCAGATGGGTGGCAATGTGCCAAACCACGAGGAACACATCCAAGCAAAGGTGGCAAACCGGGACCTGATGGTACAGCAACAGGAGGCCATGCGGTCTATTCAGAGACTTACACTGGGATAATCAGGACCAACAATGAGGCTGCCTTACCCAGGAGCCCCTCCCCCCCACCTGACCCAGGAGCCCCTCCCCCCGCCTTACCCAGGAGCCCCTCCCCCCCCACCTGACCCAGGAGCCCCTCCCCCCGCCTTACCCAGGAGCCCCTCCCCCCCCACCTGACCAGGAGCCCCTCCCCCCGCCTTACACAGGCGCCCCTCCCCCCTGCCTAACCCAGGAGCCCCTCCCCCATACCTGCCCTAGGCGCCCCTCCCCCCTGCCTTACCCAGGATCCCCTCCCCCTCACCTGACCCAGGAGCCCCTCCCCCCCACCTGACCCAGGCACCCCTCCCCCCCCGCCTGACCCAGGCACCCCTCCCCCTGCCTTACACAGGTGCCCCTCCCCCCCGCCTAACCCAGGCAGGCCTCCCCCCCACCTAACCCAGGCACCCCTCCCCCCCGCCTTACCCAGGCACCCCTCCCCCCGCCTTACCCAGGCACCCCTCCCCCTGCCTTACACAGGTGCCCCTCCCCCCCGCCTTACACAGGCGCCCATCCCCCCCGCCTTCCCTAGGTGCCCCTCCCCCCCCACCTTACCCAGGTGCCCCCCCGCCTTACCCAGGCGCCCCTCCCCCTGCCTTACACAGGTGCCCCTCCCCCCCCGCCTAACCCAGGCAGCCCTCCCCCCCACCTAACCCAGGAACCCCTCCCCCCCGCCTTACCCAGGCACCCCTCCCCCCGCCTTACCCAGGCACCCCTCCCCCTGCCTTACACAGGTGCCCCTCCCCCCCGCCTTACACAGGCGCCCATCCCCCCGCCTTCCCTAGGTGCCCCTCCCCCCCACCTTACCCAGGTGCCCCCCCCCCGCCTTACCCAGGCGCCCCTGTCCCCTGCCTTACCCAGGAGCCTCCCCCCCCCCCCCCGCCTTACCCAGGAGCCCCTGTCCCCTGCCTTACCCAGGCACCCCTCCCCCGCCTTACCCAGGTGCCCCTGTCCCCTGCCTTACCCAGGCGCCCCTCCCCCGCCTTACCCAGGCAGCCCTCCCCCCGCCTTACCCAGGCGCCCCTCCCCCCTGCCTTACCCAGGTCCCCCTCCCCCCGACTTACCCAGGTCCCCCTCCCCCTCCCCCACCTTACCCAGGTGTACCCCCCCGCCCCCCCGTCTTAATCAGGCACCACCCCTTGCATTTACAAAACACCTTTGCAAAACCGAAAAGAAACTGAGATCAAGTCACTAGGCGAGCTCTTGGACATTTACTGGTGGGGCAGTGAGCGTGTGATCACGCTCGCCCAGTGCCAATCAGCTGCTGAGGGCAATCGGAAAAAAAAGCTCGCTCAAAAGTTTGGAGGAGGAAAGGAAGATCGGGAGTTGGGAAATTCATGGAAGAAATTCCCGAGCTTGGCAGCTGAAGGTACGGCGTCCATATAGTCGAGCAAGGGAAATGAGGGAGTTGACCTGCCAGATGGGTTTTTAAAGAAGGATCTTGAAAAGATAAAAGGAGAGATGTTGTGGGAGGGAATCGAAGAGCTGAGGACCCAAGCAACACGGTCACCGTGGATGGAGCGATTCAAACCGGGAATGGGGGAAGAGGCCAGAATCAGAAGAGGGCTGCTGAGATCTTGGAGGAGAACTGAGATCTCGGAGGAGGACTGAGATCTCGGAGGAGGACTGAGATCTCGGAGGAGGACTGAGATCTCGGAGGAGAACTGAGATCTCGGAGGAGGACTGAGATCTCGGAAGAGGACTGAGATCTCGGAGGAGGGCTGAGATCTCGGAGGAGGGCTGAGATCTCGGAGGAGGGCTAAGATCTCGGAGGAGGACTGAGATCTCGGAGGAGGACTGAGATCTCGGAGGAGGGCTGAGATCTCGGAGGAGGGCTGAGATCTCGGAGGAGGACTGAGATCTCGGAGGAGGGCTGAGATCTCGGAGGAGGACTGAGATCTCGGAGGAGGGCTGAGATCTCGGAGGAGGGCTGAGATCTCGGAGGAGGACTGAGATCTCGGAGGAGGACTGAGATCTCGGAGGAGGGCTGAGATCTCGGAGGAGGACTGAGATCTCGGAGGAGGACTGAGATCTCGGAGGAGGGCTGAGATCTCGGAGGAGGGTTGAGATCTGGGAGGAGGACTGAGATCTCGGAGGAGGACTGAGATCTCGGAGGAGGACTGAGATCTCGGAGGAGGACTGGTTCTCAACAGGAAAAAGAAGAGTTGTCACGGGGAGCGAAGTAGCCCAAATAAAACGAGCACAGAATGCCCTACTGAGAGAACTGATGAGTAAACCAGGGAAAGAATCGAGTGAAGATAGTTGACGAATGAAAGGGCAGGGAGGTTACGTTTCCTCTTTGACACTCTGACATTCTTTGCTGCAGCTATGTTGGTTCATTGAAGCTTCACATCTAATACGTCTCCCTGTAGGTAAAAAGCATGTCAGGCACGGAATAACACTTAGACCCGAGTCGGGGGGGGGTAAATGGGCCGGAGATATTCCCAGAAACAAAACTCCACTCCCAATCCCAGCAAGCCAGCACGCGGGTTGGCACAGTTCACCAGGAAACCACACTCGCACCAGCTGTCCAGGAAACTGGCAGCAATATAAAGGCAACCCCACGCCATGTTGAAATCAGTCACTCCCCGAGTATAACCGCACAGGAGCCTGAAGGTGGTGGCCGACCCTGGGCAGGCTTCACGTTACGATGGGCCCACTAGACCCCGATGATGACACTTAAACAAAGACCCCTCTGATTTCTGGAAGGGTTTTAATCTCTGCTCAAATGGTTAATACTCTGCGGGATCAGAGTGGGTTCAAGTTGCCCGGGGGCATTTCTAACTGCTCCTCCACCACCAGCCAATTCCCCCCCCCCCCCCCCCCCCCCCCCCACCTTATAGTCAGGATCTCACCAGCTGCATGATTGACCTGGTCCGATACTGATTATAGAGTCCCTGCAGTGACGAAGGAGGACATTTGGCCCATCGAGTCTGCACCAACTCTCTGAAAGAGCATCTAACCCAGTCCCCATCCCTTACAACCCCACCCAACCTTTGGATATTAGGGAGTAATTTTAGCCTGGCCAATCCACCTGAGCCTCACCTCTTTGGACTGTCACTGGATTGACGTGAGGTAATATCACGTCAGCGGCTGGTTTAGCACAGTGGGCTAAACAGCTGGCTTGTAATGCAGCACAATGCCAGCAGCGCGGGTTCAATTCCCGCACCAGCCTCCCCGAACAGGCGCCGGAATGTGGCGACTAGGGGCTTTTCACAGTAACTTCATTGAAGCCTACTTGTGACAATAAGCGATTATTATTATTAGCAGCTCGTCAGGAACACTGAACTTGTGGAGTGTGGAGTCAAAGACCAACAAAAAGTGACTACTCCAGTCGAGAGATCCGGGTTCGATTCCCACCTCGGGCGATTGTCTGTGTGGAGTCTGCATGTTCTCCCCGTGTCTGCGTGGGTTTCCTCCGGGTGCTCCGGTTTCCTCCCACAGTCCAAAGGTGTGCGGGTTAGGATTGGCCATGAACAATGTGGGCGGGATTGGGGAGATAGGGCCTAGGTGGAGTGCTGTTTCGGGGGGGGGGGGGGGTAGTTGCAGACTCGATGGGCCGAATGGCCTCCTTCTGCAATGTAGGGATTCTCTGGATTCCTCCTACTCCCCCCACCCACTGTAATTTGGCCGTTACATCCAGGAGTGAAGCGATTGACATCCAGGGCACTGCTCCGGAAACATCCCCAGAAATATGGATCCAACGGGGACTGCTCTCCGCGTCGGTGACGAACAGCAGGAGTGAAACAGTCTGGGTAAATCCCAGACCTTCCCAGCTCAGCATCCCTAACCCTCCAACAAGGAAATACTCCGCAAAGGAAAATGACATTGCAAACTAAAACAGCAACTTAACGCTGGGCACCGGGCAATGCGGTGCCAAGGCCTTTCCCCCTCGAGTCCTGTTTCCTAAATAAAAGGCTAAAGACTGCTCTCTTTCCTCCCTTCCCTCACATTGCCACACCCTGGAGAGAGAGAGATTATTAACCAGGAAGTCACAAAGCTGGCCGTGTGACGCAACCTCTTTCCTCAGCTGGGTCAAGGGTCGAGAGGTCCCAATGGTACCCAGGTAACAGATTGAGGGTTTTCTCAACAGATTCTCATTCAACTTGCAACGTACCCCGAAGTGCCACTGCCCAATTTACTGGGAGCTATAGGCGGGTCACAGAATCACAGAAAATACAGTGCAGAAGAAGCCCTTCGGCCCATCCAGTCCATCCAGTCGGAACCAACACGTGCAAAACACCTGACCTGCCCACCTCATCCCATTTGCCAGCACTTGGCCCATAGCCGTGGGTCATTATTACTGACGCACAACTTGGACAGTACTCGAGGCAGAGGGCTTATTGGCAGATGAAGAAGCTCCATTGGAGGCCGGAGACGAGCTCTCAGTATAGGGCAGCATCCCAGCGGGAGCAAGCAACTGGCTGAACTGCACTGACTCCCCTCGATTACATCAACCAAAGGTCGACCAGTTCATTCTCCGACGCTACTTATCCCCCTCCCCCCCACCCCCGGATTTGGGCGGAACGGGAGAATTAGAGCGCCACAAGTCGGGGAATAAATACGGAGTGCACCCACCTCTTCATCATAAATGGGTTCCGGAAACTTCAATGGGTACGGCAGAAGGCTGTCGCAGTCAGGAATGTAGCGTTCGCAGTAGGTGTAGGCTGCCTTTGGGTCCGGAGACATCAACAACTGCTGGATATCACCCTGAGGGAGAGAAAGGGAGAGTGGGGGAGCAGAACAAGCAAGGTCACGGCTGAGGCCAACGGTCAAGGTGTCACAAAACACGCACAGTTACTCACATCCTGCATGTTTCAGCCAGGGTGGCCAATGCAATACTTAACGTTGCCTGTGGATCAATAGCAGGCAAAGGCGGAATGGAGGTTGGATCACATGACACACTTCCTTTCTGGGGATGTCACGCTGCATTCCCTTGAAGGCACATGACAACACTGGTTCACACTAACCCTCCATCATATACTACCTTTCATCGTTGTGTCGATCTCAAGGTGTGTGGCACCCTTCCTACTCGACACTCCTTCACCGGGCCTTCAACGCAAACAGGCTCCTCGTCAATCTCTCCTACCTCATTGATGGAACCATCAATTCACCAGACACGTGTTTTCCGATATGAATATAGGCTTTAATCTACTTACTACAGAGCCAGCCTGTTACCCGTTGATGAACTCTCGGTGAACTACAGGCTGACTCTGGACAAGGGTATTTATACAGCAGCACAAGAGGGATGAGTCATGGGCGGAGCCAAGGGTGGAGCCCTGTACAAGCTCCTGAGCGTTCCCATAGCTACTCCCCCTAGTGGTCAGATAACGCTACTGCGCTTACAAAGATACAGTGTGAATTAGCATGTTACATTCACCACACCCATCAAAGCAGCCTTCAAGAATGCAGACTCAACATTATCCAACTCACGATTCATATACCTCCCCTCCCTCCACTGCTCTTTACAATTTCACCGCGCCCTGCACTATGGCCATTGCTCGATCACATTCCCCATTTTAAATTTTGCTGATTAAAATGTAACGTACTTCTTAGCAATTACTGCGCAATATTAACGAGGAGTGTGACATGACTCAGCAACCGTGGGTTCCCATTGCAATTGGCACCTGGAATTGCTGACTGGCATCTTCAGATGCAGGATGCAATCCCTTCAGCAGATTTGAATGTAGGCCTGGGATGTATGAAAACAGAAGCTGGGCTAAGGACACACTGCCACCTGAGCAGCAGGAATAACCAACATTCTACATGCGTTACTGCAGGATGCAAGGACACAGTTCCGTCCAACTTTTGGAAGAGATGGTGAAAGCTGCTTCTCAACAGGTGGCTCTTGTGCCTCCGAGGCAGGAGGCTGAGGGCTCCTGTACAAAGTCAGAGCTGACAGTCTGAAGCAGGACTGAGGTAATTAAGTGCTGTGTTTGGAGGGGGCGTTATACCAAAACTCTGTCTCCTCTCCCAGGGGAGTTTAAAGGCTCACAGCACCATATTGAAAGGAGAGCTGGGAGTCCTCACTGGCCTCCTGGTCAACTCATGTCTTCTCAGTCCAAAATGGGCCGGCCCTTATCCGCAGGTTATGCCTCCTTTCTAGACTCTCGAAGCAAGTTAAGTTGCCTCTCAGTGTCTACCATCTCAAGTCCTCTTATATGTTAATGGGAGGAATGTGTTCAAGAAGAAGCTTGCTCCAGTAATCACATAATAATAATCTATATTGTCACAAGTAGGCTTACATTAACACTGCACTGAAGTTACTGTGAAAAGCCCCTAGTCGCCACATTCCGGCGCCTGTTCGGGTACACTGAGGGAGAATTCAGAATGTCCAATTCACCTAACAAGCACGTCTTTCGGGACTTATGGGAGGAAAGCGGAGCGCCCGGAGGAAACCCACGCAGACACGGGGAGAACGTGCAGGCTCCGCACAGACAGTGACCCCCAAGCCGGGAATCGAATCTGCGACCCTGGCGCTGTGCAGCAACAGTGCTAACCACTGCGCTACCGTGCCGGCAACTACTGAACGGGGAAATATTTTTGCAGCGTACACAATTTATGCTGTGCTGTAATATCATTGTGGCCATGGGGCGGATGCGTCTTGCTCATAAGTCGTTTAAGGTGGCAGAAAGAGTTGAGAGAGAAGTTCATACAACATGCAGCATCAGCGGCTTTAACAGGAGACAAGTGCAAAGAGGTTACGTTGAACTTGTATAAGACACTGGTATTGGGTCCAGGTCTGGGAAACACACTATAGGGAGGATGTTGAACACATTGGAGAGAGCGCAGAAAAGGTTTACAAGAATGAAGTTTACAAGGGCGGCACAGTGGCACAGTGATTAGCACCGCTGCCTCACAACACCAGGATCCCGGGTTCAATTCGGGCCTCGGGTGACAGCCTGCGTGGAGTCTGCACGTTCTCCCCGTGCCTGCGTGGGTTTCCTCCGGGTGCTCCGGTTTCCACCCACAGTCCAAAGATGAGCAGGTTGGGTGGATTGGCCGTGATAAAATGCTTCGTAGTGTTCAAAGGTTAGGCGGGGAGTGGGCCTGGGTAGGGTGTTCTTTCCAAGGGTCGGTGCAGACCCGATGGGCCAAATGGCCTCCTTCTGCTCTGTAGGGATTCTATCCTGTGGTTCCAGGGATGAGAAACTTGAGTTGAGAGAATAGATTGGAGGGGTTGCGGCTGGTCTCCGTGGAGAGAAGCAGGATGAGAGGAGATTTGATAGAGGTGGTCACAATCATGAGGGGGCTGGACAGAGCACACAGGGAGAAACTGGTCCCGTTGGTGGAAGGGTCAAGAACGAGAGGGCACAGATTTAAAGTAATTGGCAAAAGGAGCAATGGAGTCAGGAGGGGAAGGGTTTTCACACAGCGAGTGGCTGGAGTCTGGAATGCGCTGCCTGAGAGTGTGGTGGAGGTTGGTTTAATCCCCATTTAAATGCGAATTGGATCACTGTTTGAAAATTAACAATTGCAGGATTGTGTGCAGAAGGCAGCGAGTGGCCCAAAGTGAATTACTCAGCCGGATGGGCCGAATGACCTCCTTCTGCACTGTATCAGTTACCGTGATGGGATCTTTCGGTTTGATATTTTAATGCCAATATTAAGCTGTTGATTTTAATACGTGTATTTGGGCAACTTTTAAAAATCAGGTCCGAATTATTCCGGAGTGGATGAGCATTTATATACTCCAATATCAAAAGGCAGAATTCCTGATCAAATCTCTTCAATGTTTTGATTGGTAGCCGGAGAGCCAAGACCTCTTCAAAAGCACCTTCCACACCTGAGATGTCTGCCACCTGGAAGGACAAGGGCAGCAGATACCTGGGAACCACCATCACCTGGAGGTTCCCCTCCGAGTCACTCGCCACCCTGACTTGGAAATATATCGGCCGTTCCTTCACTGTCGTTGGGTCAAATCCTGGAACGCCCTCCCTAACAGCACGGTGGGTGTACCTACAGGGACTTCAGTGGTTCAAGAAGGCAGCTCACTACCACCTTCTCATGGGGTAATTAGCGATTGGCAATAAATGCTGGGCCTAGCCAGCGGCGCGCACATCCCGTAGACAAATTTTAAAAAAGACTTTTACGAGTGAAGGAGATTCCTGGCTCGAACGAGGCTACATTTTATCATAACTTTTCCGTCAGGAAATAAAGCTTTGCTTTTTACATTATACAACATGGGGAAGTAATTAGAGTCTGTTGGGATCCCCCCCCTTTCTGAATCATTCTCCTCTGAATTAGGAAGCAGAAAATGTTTTCTGGGCTGAATCCGCTTCGATTGCTCATGAATCAGTTCTCACGAATTTCCTTAATCTATCTCTCCAATCCTCCACCTCCTCCTCCCCTCCCCCACCAAACGTTCCCCTCCCCCGCTTCTGGAATGGCCATCCCCTCGCGCCTATCCGAAAAGGGGCTTTGCGAAAAGTCTGCCGAGGATCCGGGTCGTTCCCAGCGGAGATGACGCTGTGTGGGGAGGAACCTGGAATCAAGTACAGCTCTCAACTAGGGTTGCCAACTGTGATCGAGTGTGTTCCTGGAGGTACATGGCCTGCCCTCACATTCCAGCCCGTGAGTCGGCCAACGCATCCATCCTCGTGACGCACGGCCTTCCCACGCCAATCGCAAAGCAAGAGTCTCCAGGCCAATCCTTTCAAAAGCCAAAGCAAGACCTCGTGAACGAGGACGACCTTTCCCTTTAATTTAACCCTGAGGCTGCTGGCAGAACCATGAATATGACAGTCAAGGCTGACAAACAACTGAACGAGGCAACTATAAGCGGTGACTTGAACCTCAGTGCTGCTTTACTGTGCTCTTAACCCTTTAGAACTACTTCAGATCTCCTTGAACTCCAAAAGGACGACAGTGGGAAATGCACTTGATGCTATTTGGCCCAAGGACCTGACTTCTGGCCACAGCAAGTTCAAGTCCCACCAGAGGGCAACACTCCAGTACAGGGCTGAGGGGGTGCGGCATTGTCAGAACGCAAGGACATGATGCCATTCGGCCCCTCGTGCCAGTTCGAAATCCAATGACAACATGGCTGATGCATACAGAAAGTCTCCCTTGTGTCCTGCCAAAAATCTGAGTCAACCTTCCTACCCATTCTGCACCTGTCTATATTTACACCTTGCAATTTAATCTATCCTTTGCAGAATGAATATTTCTCTTTAATGCAATAAATGTTTCACCTGCTCTCATTGCTGACATTCCCCCACCAATCTCCCTGCTGGAGTCCATCACCGAGTAAACCCCTAGGGATCAATCCTGGATTTGGCTTTTCACTGAACGGTGTGGCCTGGTTTAGAACAATTGTCAGACTGAATTCCACTGAGTTCCGAGGAGCCAGAAACGAAAGCTACAAAAATGAACCATCATCGAGATACGCAATGAGCGCAACAGGGAATATTTCCCCTTTAGAATATAGAACATACAGTGCAGAAGGAGGCCATTCAGCCCATCGAGTCTGCACCGACCCACTTAACCCCTCACTTCCACCCTATCCCCGTAATCCAATAGCCCCTGCTAACCTTTTTGGACACTAAGGGGCAATTTAGCATGGCCAATCCACCTAACCTGCACGTCTTTGGACTGTGGGAGGAAACTGGAGCACCCGGGCGAAACCCACACAGGCACGCGGAGAACGTGCAGACTCCGCACAGACAGTGATCCAGCGGGGAATCGAACCTGGGACCCTGGCTCTGTGAAGCCACAGTGCTACCCACTTGTGCTACCGTGCTGCCTTCTCCCCCTCCTGAAGGTGTTCAGCTCCCTCAAGGGAAAACGGCCTACAGGCGTCAGCAGCGATCGCCTGTCATCGGTTGACAGCCTATTCAGCTAGAGGTGGTACGAATGAACAATCCAATCCTCCACAGAGGCACACACAGTCAGACACAGACAAAGACTCGTACACACACGTAGGCACACAGACACACATACAAGCACACACTCGCAAAATGTGGGCAGAGGCGCACACAGACACACAAAACGCCCACGCACAAAGACACACCTACAAAGAAGAACAAATATAGATGCACAGATACAAACACATATGATCAGACACAGACACATAGATGCAGACAGACACACACATACACAAAGACAAATAGACAAGTATGCACAAAGACACACACACACAGACGCACACAGCACAGCCATAGACACACACAAAAACACATGCATAGAGAGACGCACACACAAAGATGAACAAACAAATGAACACGGGGCACACACACAGACACGCAAAGAGAGACAGTGACAGAGAGAAGCATACAGAGGCACGAGGACAGACATGCACACACACATACACACACACACAGTAAGACACAGACAGTGAGAAGCACACAGATGTCACTGGAGAGGGATCTCCAGAATAATTCCCTTTATTGAAGTAGATGTTTACTTAAGTACAAGAAGAAAAGGAGAGTTAGTGCAGGGAAACACAGCATTTTCATTTAATCTCTGGGCTCATTCCAGCCTGATTTGAACATTAAACCACAATGCAAGGGAAGCAGGGGACTTGCCTCAGGCGGGGGGGGGGGGGGGGGGGGGGGGGTGGAGAGAGTGAGAGAGAGAGCGGGGTCAGCAAATCAGGACCAGAGAGAGAGACTGAAGAATCAGAAAATAAAAGATCCTGAACCTTGGTCTTTAACAATTCTGAGACGGAATTAGGGCCACGGTCAAATGTTTTCATTTGGATTCACTGACTCGATTAGTGCCGAAAGATCAGAACACAGAAAGCCCCCTTTGTTCCCTCTCGGCCTCTCGGCCCACTCATGATCAAGTTACATTGTTTATTCGAAGAATTGAAGGGTATTCCAGCTCCAAATTGTACAACTCGTCTCCCCCCCCCCCCCCCCCCACCCCCCCACCCCTCCCCTCCCTGACCCACGCACTTCATTCCCAGCAACGACAGAACGTCGGAGTAAAACACCGGGGGGGGGGGGGGGGGGGGGGCAATGGGGAGGGGTGGGGGGACGCTGGAAACTCCCCGGGATCGAGACTTCGTTACGAGCCTGCACCTGCACCGCTCACTGTGGCAGGGCCCCAGAGTGTTCAAATATTTGCCAGAAAATTCCGATCTTTGCATCTCCAGGGAAGGGCAGGCCCAGCTGAGAGGAATTCCACTTCCCGGAGAAAGCAGGGCCCAGAGGTTTTGGGGGGGTGGGGGGCAGGGAGGGAGAGAGAGAGAGAGGGGGGGGGGGTGGCGGGGTGGGGGGAGAAAATGGCTTTTGACAGCGTCAGTGAACAAACCAAAATGCTGTCAGATAAACATCATGAGCCAGCCCAGAACAGTAAGGGGCAGAATATTCAGGATATTCGAGATTCAGGATAAATCCCTTTCTTTGCTACACTGAGATGGACACAACACATGTGGGTGGTGTTGAGCGCACCGACAAGTAGCAGGGGCACAGGGATGGGAGTGTTACTGGCTCGGCCGACATTTATTGCCCATCCCTAATTGCTCCTTGAGAAAGAGGTGGTGAGCTTCCTTCGCTGCAGTCCATGTGTGATGTAGGTACACCCACAGTGCTGTTAGGGAGGGCGGTCCAGGATTTTGCCCCAGCGACAGTGAAGGAACGGCCGATACATTTCCAAGTCAGGGTGGTGAGTGACTTGGAGGGGAACCTCCAGGTGGTGGGGTTCCCAGATATCTGTTGCTCTTTTCCTTCTAGATGGTAGTGGCCGTGGGTTTGGAAGGTGCAGCCCAAGGAGCCTTGGGTGAGTTCCTGCAGTGCATCTTATAGATGGTGCACACGGCTGCCACTGTGCATCAGTGGTGAAGGGAGTGAATATTTGTTGATTGGATACCTATCAAGCAGGCAGCTTTGTCCTGGATGGTGTTGTTGGAGCTGCACTCATCCAGGCAAGTGGAGAGTATTCCATCACACTCCTGAATTGTGCCTTGTAGATGGTGGACAGGCTTTGGGGAGTCAGGAGGTGAGTTAATCTCCACAGGATACCCAGCCTCTGACCTGCTCTGGTAACCACAGTATTTATATCGCTCGGCCAGTTTAGTTTCTAGTCAATGTTATAGTAGAGGTTTAATTTAAAGTAAAGCCAATGAATGTCAAGGAGCGATGGTTTGATTCCCTCTCCTTGGAGATGGTCACTGCCTGGCACTTGTGTGGCGCGAAGGTAACTTGCCACTTGTCAGCCCGAGCCTGGATATTGTCCAGTTCTTGCTGCATTTGGACATGGGCTGCTTCAGTATCTGAGGAGCCAGGAATGGAGCTGAACTTTGTGCAAACATCAGCAAACTTCTGATCTTAAAAATGGAAAGAAGGTCATTGATGAAGTAGCTAAGATGATTGGGCCAAGGACACTAATCTGAGGAACTCATGCAGCGATTCCTGGAACTGAGACGACTGATTTCGAACAATCACAAGGCCCCCGAGAGAGAGAGAGAGAGAAACAATATTCGAGTAAACCAGAAGATTTCTCAGATTATGTCAGTGCAAATGAAAGGCACGAGCTGTAGGTAATTGCCTCAATTCTACAGGACAAGGTTCACATCAGAGCTGAACTGGAAGATTTCGAGCAGAATGTCCTCCAGTGACAACTTCATGATTAACAGAAATTGCCAATGTGCTAGGCTGTACAAGATCAGAACAAGTACACTGCAGAGAGGCAAAAGTTTCAGGAGGAAATAATGACCCATAGGGCGAAATTCTCCGCCCCCCACGACGGGTGGGAGAATAGCGGGAGGGCCTTCCCGACATTTTTCCCGCCCTCCCGCTATTCTCCCACCCCCCCGCCGAAGTCCCGACACGAATCGCTGCCGCCGTTTTTTTACGGCCGGCAGCGATTCACAGCTGTTAGATGGGCCGAAGTCCCAGCCCTTTCCACCGTTTTTACGAACGGCAAACACACCTGGTCTTGCCGTTCGTAAAAACGGCGTCACAAACTCGCTATTAATAACCATGGCACCGATTGGCACGGCAGTACCACGGCCGTGCCAAGGGTGCCATGGGCCCGCGATCGGTGGGCACCGATCGCGGGCAGCGGGCCCGATGCCCGCGCACTACTTGTCCTTCCGCCGCCCCGCAGTATCCATTTGCGAGGCGGCTGAGGGGCAACCCGGCCCGCGCATGCGCGGGTTTCGCGCAAAAACGCGATGACGTCACCCGCGCATGCGCGGGTTGGAGACTTCCAAACTGCGCATGCGCGGCTGACGTCATATGACGCGTCAGCCGGCGCTAACTCCGGCAAGCGGGCTTAACGATTTTCGTTAAGCCCGTCTTGCCGGAGCCTACGGCGTCGGGCTGCTAGCCCCGACCGGGGACCCGCCCGGGTTTTACGGCAGCTTTACGATTTCTCCCGTTTTGGGAGAATCTCGCCCATAATTCCACAGTTGGCAACTCAAAAACAGGAGTTGGAAAACCCTCAACCAGACAAACAGGCCCAACCACATGCGAGAAACACTGAGTGGACGGTGGGTAACTTGTCATAACCGTACAGAATCATGCACACATATATGTCTTTTGTTTGTATCTTTTGTTCGATATGAAAAGGAGAATGTTTGGGTTTGAAATGTAACCCGGCTGATTGACACATTTGGTTTTCCTTAGTCATGTGACTACGCCATGAGGCTGCCTCTGGAGACAAACATCTTAAGATCAGTTCAATAAAGCCTCTCACTGAGGTAAGACACTGATGAAGACTGCTGTCTTTAAACATGAAACAGAGAGAAGGATAGAGAATCGCAGAGAAAGGGGGAAGAGAGAAAAAGGAGACAATCAGAGAGAAAGGGGGGGAAAGAGAGAATCACAGAGAAAGGGAGAGAGAGAAACAAAGACAGAAAGAGACAATGGGAGAGGGAGAAGAGAGAGAGAGTATCACAGAGTGTGGGATGGACAATCCCAGTGAAAGAGAGAGACACACAGAATCACACAGAGAAACAAAGACACATGTGTTCAAACTCCCCAGCTAAGGTTTGAACACAAAAGATGCACCCGTTGAGAAGGGTACTAGATACGAAGAGAGAGAGAGAGAGACAGTTAAAAAAAAAGAGATAAAGAGGAGAAAGAAAATAAATGAGAAAATTAAAGAAAAATAGGTCAAATCTGAGATAGGTGAAGGTGCAGAATTAGATAATCACTGGGATAGAGAGAACGAGAGGCTGAAAGAACAGAAAGAGAGAGACGCACGCTTGTGCGAGAGAAAGGCATACTGTCCTTGAATTGGTGAAGAGGCTCAGGATGTGTCATGGTGAACTCCACATTCTACAGCACATTCCCAGTTGGGCTGTTCTGCTGATTCGACCACACACACATTCAGATCCTGCCTCGACCACTTTCATACTCAGCTGTACTCCATTGACAGCGTCCATGATTGGAGTGAGCTATAGGCATGGAGCAGGCACTTAGGCGAACACTCCGACAGGGCCTGTCAGTCACAACCAATGTTGGTCTGGCAGGACACAGCTCGAACATAGGCCGAGAGACCGAGAGAGAGAGAGAGAGAGGCTTACAATCTGCCTGGCTGCCACTACATTCCTACATTGAAGGGAATGTTAGTCTTTTTCTGCTCTCTCTGGGCTGGGGACTGGGTGAAAATCAGGAACATTCCTTTCCCCACTCACAGCCCACACGTGGAATTTGTACCCAGTGAGGGCAGCACGGTGGCGCAGTGGATTAGCACTGCTGCCTCACGGCGCCAAGGTCCCAGGTTCGATTCCGGCTCTGGGTCACTATCCGTGTGGACTTTGCACGTTCTCCCCGTGTCTGCGTGGGTTTCGCCCCCACAACCCAAAGATGTGCAGGGTAGGTGAACTGGCCGCGCTAAATTGCCCCTTAATTGGAAAAATGAATTGGGTACACTAAATTAATTTTTAAAAAGAATTTGTACCCAGTGGTCCGTGGTAGAATGCGATTAGACTCAACATGGACGCCCACATGATCAATGAATCTGCCAACTCACAGTCTTAACTCTTCAGTGCATCAGGGAGAGCTTGGCCAGGGTAGAGCCTGGCCCCGCGTTTCAAAGAACAAAGAACAAAGAAAAGTACAGGACAGGAACAGACCCTTCGGCCCTCCAAGCCTGCGCCAACCATGCTTCCACTTCCGGGGTTCGTATCCCTCTATTCACGTATTTGTCAAGATGCCCCTTAAATGTCACTATCGTCCCTGCTTCCACCACCTCCCCCGACAGCGAGTTCCAGGCATCCACTACCCTCTGTGTAAAAACACATGCCTCGTACATCTCCTCTAAACCTTGCCCCTCACACCTTAAACCTATGCCCCCTAGTAACTGACGCCCTCTTCCCTGGGAAAAAGCCTCTGACTATCCACTCTGTCCATGCCCCTCATAATTCTGTAGACCTCTATCAGGTCGCCCCTCTGCCTCCGTTGTTCCAGTGAGAACAAACTGAGTTTATTCAACCGCTCCTCATAGCTAATGCCCTCCATACCAGGCAACATCCTGGTAAATCTCTTCTGCACCCACTCTAAAGCCTCCACATCCTTCTGGTAGTGTCGCGACCAGAATTTAACACTATACTCCAAGTGTGGCCTAACTAAAGTTCTATACAGCTTTCAGTGGATCCTTCTACTACCTTTCCTATTTAAACTCAGCACCTCTCCTCCCCGCCACAGAAAGTAGAAATGAATTGAGAATACTAGCTGAGACAACCATGCGACGACTCAAAGTGACAAACATTGCCATCAAAATGCTGATTTCTAGGATGAATATACAAGAAAGATCAAATGGTTCCATTTTAAGGGAGATTTAAATGCTAATCTTTAAATAACAACATAACAAATAACATCAAATATATGTTTTTCAAGAGTTGGAATGTTTAAATGTAGAAAGCAGACAGCATTTTCCTGTGCTGTGCTGGTAGAGAGGCAGGTAGAAATAGCCCTGCTGCCTCACGGTACCAGCATCCTGAGTCAGAAGGAGAGGGAAGGAGGCACAGGGAGAACTCAAAGTCGCAGCCCTCCATTTTGGACGCCGCAGGAGAGAGCATCATTGCCTTCGCACTGCGGCCAGTTAAAACCTCAACTGACACTCCAGGGCAGCGCTGAGAGAGTGCCACGCCAGCAGGCGAGGTGTCGAACAGCGGATATAAAAGATCCCACCACCATTATTGCAGAGAAGGGCAGGGGAGACTTCCCCGGACTAAACTCAGCCCAGGTCGGCCATCTTGGACCAGCGCTTTGTTGTTTGCCGGATCTTGCTGCGCCCAAATTGGCTGCAACTTTCCCTGCAGTCCAGCAACTGACCATACATCAGAAAGGGCTTCCTTGGTTACAAAAGATTTCGCGGCATCCAGAGGTCACAAAAGACGTTACATAAATGCGAACCTCTCGTTTCGGTGATGCGCGGGACCAGAGAATAAGGCATACGTCCCAAGTCGTAGGTTCGCGCAGGTAGATCCGGGAGCGACGAGGGAGTCTAAGGGTAACGGCTGTCGGAAGGAAAGTGGCAATGAGACCCCAGATTAGGATAGAGCGGCTGTATCTTACAGCACGCTCGAGGGGCTGAGTGGCCTACTCCTGCTCCTTACCTGTCCGTAAGGAGAGAGGGAGGGAGGGAAAGGAAAAGGGGAGAACAGAGAGAGACA